>NC_081183.1:114732317-115024017 GCF_029867415.1 Vicia villosa | reverse complement strand
TTCACAACCTCTTTTAACCAGGAACTCCATACGAAAACCATGACAACCTCCTTTCTTGGTGAGACTTGCCTCCACGACTGACTTGCTCAAATAAAGAGCCTTAGCAATTTCAATGGAATCAGGGGCCTTCATGGCGCTATAATAAGGTACCTCTTTCCCAACAGGAATGCCAAGGAATGACGAATACTCTTCCAAGGTAGGAGCCAAAAGATAATCAGTGAATGCGAAACAACGGAGGGAAGGATGATAGAACTGAAGCAAAGTGTGAACTCCCTCTTGCTCATCCTTGGTGAATGGCATCTTGAGGAGGCTCAGAATGTACCCATATTTTTCTCGGAAATTGGTTGACTCATCCGGTGTGATCTTCTTTGCCAAACACTCAACAAACTTCAGATTAGGATTCACAAAAGAATAAGAGTAATTGCGCTTGCCAGTCTTCAGTGGTGGAGCCATGTGTTAGTCGGAGACAAAGCCAAAAAGTTCCTGAAAATAAATGAACATGCATGTTAAATGATGTGGTGGAATGCATTTCATTGGGAGAATCCTAAAATCTTTTCATTATTCCTTTTCTTTTTTCTTTTTCTTTCCTATTTTTGCAAAAAGGTATGTATATATTCTTTTTCTTTTCTTTTCTTTTTTTTCTTTAGAAATAGATTTTAGGATTCTCCGCGAATGAAGTGGGGTGAATGCAATATCATGATGTGTCATGTGCATGATGTGGTGAGAGACTGAATGTCCCTCGCAACTCTGAACATCTGGGTAATACTGATTGTAACAGGTTCAAAATTTCGACTTCAGATTGCAAAATGGAAATCCGGGTATGATGAAGGCTGGTATCCTGTCCCTCCCCAAAAACTCACGGGTATGAATTCTAGACACGGACAGGTGGTCCCTAATGGTCACTGGGGTCTATAGTTCCCATGGGGTACAAAGTGTTTGATGCAACAAGAGTGCCAGACACAGTGTTCCATGAAAGAACCTCGCCCAGTTGTGGTACCCCACATCAACTCGATCGTAGCAAGAGCTACGGGAGCCAACATGAGCATCCACGCTAATCCTAGGTGTCACTTGGCCTGGGTAGTGGGCCTTTTACCTCAAAAACCCCACCCAACCTGCAAAACAGAACAGAAGACCCCAAGGAACACAGAATATAATCCATATGCATGATGTGCAAACAGAAATAAACATGATGTGCAAGCAGAAGAATAAACATGCAAACATATATACAAGGTATAGACATAAAAACAAGTAAACACCCAGTAAATAAACAAACAAACGCAGGCTAGGATCGACTCACTAAGGATGGACCAGCAACAGGTCTAGCAACATCCCCAGCAGAGTCGCCAGCTGTCGCACGCTCGCGAAAAAATGAACAGAGTCGCCACCAATATATTTATCCCATAAGGGAAAGGAATATCAGAAAACCTAACAAGGGAAGGAACAGGGTCTTGCGACCAGAGAATCTAGGTACGGGAGTCGGTTACGCAAGGGGAAGGTATTAGCACCCCTCGCGCCCATCGTACTCGATGGTATCCACCTATGTTTATTTCTATCTAAAGGGTGTATAACTATGTCTATGTCTAAATGCGAAATGAATGCAAAATGTAGGGAAAATAAAGAATTATACTCGCACGGGCCCTACCCCGCTGCCTACGTATCCTTTTCAGGAATCAGAGTTACCGTAGCTCGGCTCACGATTTTCTGTTTGTTTTTGTGTTTTTTAGTTGGGCGGAGTTAACGCTCACGCTCTTGCATAAGGGATCGACCTAGGATGCAGTAGAGCGGAGATAACGATGCCTTTAGGTGCCAAGCAGGCAAAAGAAAAAGAAATGGTTGGTTTGTGTCTTTTAGGGTAATTCCATGATGACGAGAACCTACCACCAGGTCTTGCATCACTTCCTCACTTTTGTTTTAAGTCTGAACATTTATTAGGTTTTTTGAAGTGTTTTTGGTTGGTGTTTTTTAAGGGGATTTTATTCAAGTATTTATTAATGTTTTATGGGTTGTAAAAGAAAAAAGAATGCAAAAAGAGGGAGACTAGCCTATTTCTAATTCTATGTTGTAAGAATATTCTAAGAGAAATGGGGGAAAAAACAATTAAAAGGATATAAGTGATATTAAAGATCAAGGGTATTTTAGACAATTCACAAAGGAGAATATTCACAAAATAAAAGAATTAAATCTATACAAAACCCAAAACAAACAATTATGAGAATTATTCCTAAACTATGTCATTTGGTTCATGCAAGAGTCTAATTTGGAATTAAACTAAGAAAACAAATTATTTGGTTTATGGTTTTTTATGCAAAGGGAACTAGTGAATTATAAAAACAATTAAAGTCAAAAAGTCTAACATTCTAATTAGTGGAAAAATATTTTTGGGGATTTTTATTTAATGGAACGAACACTCAATCAATCAATAAAAGAAAAAAAGGAAACTATTTTTGATTTAACAAAGAAAACTATTTATTTATTTCTTTATGGTTTATCAACCAATCGAGAATCAAAGGAAACAACAATAAAAAACAATTAAAATAAAATTCTAAAAAGTCTAATTGGATGAAAAATGTTTTTTGTCATTTTTTATTTAAGAAAGAAAAGATTAATGTGCAAAAGAATTAAAAGAAATCAATTTTTAATATTTACTTTTATTAAAGGCAGGGGGGTGCAAAAGCAGTTTTAAAAATGAGCTACAAAGCAAGTAGAAGCAAGACTGGGCCAAAAAGGGGGTGGAGACAGCAAAGCGCGCCAGGCCCCAACCCAGGTAGCGGTGGTGCATCAATAACAAGGGGGCGCAATCCAGAAACAGGGGCAAGCCCACACGCGGCCCAACATTATCTATCCACCACTTTATTGCATTATCAATTCAGCTTTTATTGTGTTATTTATTCCTCCAGCATGCATGTATTTTTTCATTTTATTTATGCTCTTGAAATAAAACGTGACATCACTTGTTATCAATGGGGCATGCTTATTCTTAAGTCATATAGGACAAAATGAGCCATCAACCAATCGCGTTATGCCACCTAGTGCTTCAATCATCACACCCAAGCAAAACAAAAGAATGAAGAATAGGAGTAAACAGCATGCAACGTGAACAGTACAATGGAGGGTACTGTTCATCGTCACCTTCCACACAACAACACCCCTAGCTCACGGCGGCGCCGGCAGTCCGGCCTCCCCAACGGCGGATGAGACCGCCTTCCCCCCCTGTTTTTTCGCGCTGAATCCAAAAATGCAACCGGTTTTTACAGATACTAGCCCTATCATGCAAAACGAGGGGGTTTCTAGAACCCCAAGCCGTGAATCCCGCCCTTAAAATACAATACAAACACATCAACACTTTTCCAACGCATTTTAACACATACAATCAGCAGAAACACTTGCTTATCTAAACCATTCAGTTAATCCGGATTTAAAGAAGATGCCTCTACATTCATACTAAGCATGGATATGGCACATGATATTGGGAGTTTCTTAGGCTTACTTGGAATAAATTCTGGAGTTGAGAGCCTTGGCAGAATGTATGCGGTTTCCCTTTCTTCCTTGAGCTTGATGACACTAATGGTTCCTTCAAGTGGTGGATGGTGAGCTCGGTGGTGCTACGGCTTTTGTATCGTAGAGCGGGTGCGCGAATAGAGAGAAGAAGGGAGGGAAGAGAGAGAGAGAGAGAGAGAGAGAGAGAGAGAGAGAGAGAGAGAGAGAGAGAGAGAGAGAGAGAGAGAGAGAGAGAGAGAGGAGAGAGAGAGAGAGAGAGAGAGAGAGAGAGAGAGAGAGAGAGAGAGAGAGAAAGAGAGAGGGGAGAGAGAGAGAGAGAGGGGAGAGAGAGAGGGAGAGGGAGAGAGAGAGAGAGAGGGGGGGAGAGAGTATAGTGATATAGTGAAGAGTGGAAGTGAGGAATGGTTGATGTGTGAGTTTCTATTTATATGGCCAACCATTGGTTTGTGATTCACAATTCTTGGATGTGGGACTTGGGCTAGTTTGCAATACCTCTTTCTCATTTTTCCAATGTGGGACTTGCAGCACCACTTTTTCCATTTCTCCAATGTGGGACTTTAGTGTGTGTGTAGTGCAATTGTGTGTTGTTTTACTTTTTTTTCTTCATGCTGTGGTGCTTACTTTGAACACTCATATCTCAAACCATGGGTTGTTAAATGATGCAAGAATGGGGTCATATCAAAGAGGGCATGGGATAGAACAAGATTGGTGTTGAAGATATCTCAAGATAAAGCTTGGAAGTATGAGAAAAATGGCCTTGAACTCATGCAAATACCACTGCACACGCCCAGCAGCATGCTGTCACATGTGTATGGCCAGAACGTGACTCTGCGAGGGTGGTACTTTGAGCCTCTCTATCTCGATCAATACATGTCCAAAATCAGTGATACTGGTCTCATTGGATAGAGGACATGGCAAGGAATAGCTTAGAACTGGGCTTGTTTAAGATAGAGACTTGTGGAGGAAGAAATAGGCTTTGACATTTGGTCCACCATGTGTTTGCTGAAATGCGTTGCGTGCCCAGAATTCTGTGTCATGGCTGCCTGCAGAATTTGGTCAGGGTTGGGGCACCACTTTGAAGGCTTGTATCTCACTCAATATTTGCTCAATTGTCCCAATTCTTGTTTCTATGGATAGATGACATGGCAAAGAAGAGAATGATACCAGGTTTGCGTTCATATCACTTTTGTACAGCTCTGAAAATGACTGGAGATTTGGCATGCCATGTGTTTGTGAAAATGCCAGGTCATGACCTGACTGGTGACCTGGAATGTGACTTGATTCACATGAGTTTCCAGCAACTTCACACCACTCTAACTCTTTATACAAGCTTCAAATGAAAAAGTGTCCAACTACAAAGTTGTTCTCCTCCATGAGAGGAACAACTTTGGTGTTAGAAACTTTTCCGGAAAATGTCATTTGCCACGTGTAATCTGGTGCTGAAGTGGACTGCTCGGCAAGATTTAAGACATCAAAAAATTTTTCTAAGTGTTGGAATGTCTTTTTTCTATTTTTCCCAACTTTTTGCCGAACTCCCGATTTTATCCGTTCTTCGACTTTTCTTGATTAATTTTCCACCAAAAGTCAATATTTGAATAATTTTCCCGATTTTGACCCAAAAGTCAACTGTTCCGATTTTTCCGACTATTGATGAAATTCCCGATTAAATCTCTTCCACTCACATCCCGTCAAACAAACACATCCGCATAGCCAGTATGAGAAGCCCTTTCACACATAGAAGCCATTCCTGATTAAATGTTGACCAGAAAGTCAGCTGGTTGACTTTGGTCAAAGAAACCCTGATTTAACGAACCAGATGATCTGCAAGCTTGCACTCTTCAATCAATGCCCTGATTTGAAGCAGAGAGACACCCCAATCCAGGAGGACTTCAATGAACATAGAACCATATGATTATACCTCAGTCTTCCTTGTTCTTTGATCATACTTCTTTGCAATGGAGCTTTTTCTTGCTGGCCCTTGAGTAACACCTATGATATGAATGCATGGGTATGGATTATGACCTAAGTGATGTTTGTACATGAATGCAAAGCCTAAGCCAGTTAGAAGTTAAAGGGTAGGACAAATTTGGGGTATGACAATATGCATGCTAATTTACTCTAATTATGTAATATATTGTCGTGGGGTTTAGAGGGTGTTACATCAGGGACGAACCAAGTGGAAGTTAATGGGCATGTAGCACCCAAGGCAAAACTGGATAGGGAGTGGTTGTTGGGGCACGAAGCATGACAATGAGACGCTCCTGGTAGCTTTTAGGCAAAAAACCGAACTCACACTAGAATGAGAGGGATTCTGAAGTTGTGCAGGTATGGGATAACATGGCTAAATGAAATCTTATAAGGACTGATTGGTTCTACATATGTGTTTGAACATGGTAACCTATGGTTTTAAACGGGCTAACCATGAACCTAATGGTAAGTTCATCAATATTTATAATCTTTAACCTTCGATTAACAAGGATTACTAAGAGCCTCAAGGGAGACTCATCAATGTTAACGATCTTCAACCTAAATAAATATTAGGAACTGATCACACAATCCACAACCAAAGCTTTTAACGGGTTTAGCTTCTAACTACTTATTTCCAACCCTAAATGGATTGTGTTCATCCAAGATGCATAAACAACATTCTTGGAGAACTTATACAATGGTACCAATCAAGAATTACAAGAACGCCTCACTCACAAAAGTATTTGGCTATAAAAATTAGTGAGAGAAAGTGAAAAAGAAAACTTAGAGAGAATGTGTCAATACAAAATTCGATTTCTGGATGAAATGAAACAAGGAATGAGGCCTTTATTCATAGGCTTGAAATCCTTCAAAAGAGAAAACAACATTAAATCAGAAATGTTTGTTACTAATCGATTGAGCCAATCTATTAGTTCATTTAAATATAACAGCTACAAGTTTCAAAATAGAAAAGAAGTGATATATAGTCGTTGCTAATCGATTGATTGCGTTCAAAAAGCCTTGTTCCTCAAAAGCGCGTTAATCCAATCAAAAAATATTTTTTGGCTTTTTGAATGCTCCCATCATTTTCTATGAAACTTCTATATATACTTCTTCAAAAAAATTTCTATTCAAAAAAAATTTATAAAAGGTTTTGTGTGTGTGTGTGTGTGTGTGTGTGTGTGCATGTGTGTGTGTGTGTGTACGCGCGCTTATAGCTATCCACTTCTACAAAGAAAGAACTTTTTCTTTTACAAAAGCTTCACCCACTTACTAAATTGGGAGGTTAACTCTTATAAGCTTTGTCTGAAAGATTCTCTTGTGTTGACACTTACTTTGATATTTCTTTTTAGGCTTTTGATTTAATCTATATGTTTTCCTTTGCTTGAAACTATGTTGATGTTTGAAGTTATATTTATGTCTGAAACTTTGTCAATCTTTATCAAACTCATGGCTTGCATCTTTAACTGTTTAAGTGCATTGGTTGACTTTCTTAATTGTTGCATATTTAATATGTTGAATGTTATCTTTCTTTTATGATCTTTTACAGTTGTCATCATGTTGCATCTTTATCATGTTGAATATCTATTATGTTCTTCATAGTTGTCATCATGTTGATGTTATGTTTCTTTTTTGATCTTTTACAATTGTCATCATGTTGCATCTTTATCATGTTGAATATCTATTCTGTTCTTCACAGTTGTCATCATAAAAAAACTATTACCTGCAAAAGAAGGTTCCCCAGTCTACTCCCACTCAGCACATCTTCAACCCCATTTCCAAGATGAGTCGCCCTAGCGCATCGAGGTAACTAGGAAGGTTAGTCTATAGATTTCTCTCAAGATTTGTTTCTCAATCCCAGCTTCATAAATGATAGCAATAACTCGGGAGAGCTGGAAACTATTTTGGTTTAACCTAACAATCCAATAAGACAGACCCAACTCGAGCGGTCTGTTCCAAAATGTCCTCAAAGTGGAAGGCGAACTTGTAAACCCTTGCTAGAAAGCGAACATCAGATTCGACCTGCTTGTCCATCATCAACTGACAGATACAGAAGTTAAGATATTTTACATTTAAATATTATTTCATTATTATATTTAAATGATTATTATATTATTATTTATTTATCAAATTAAGAACCTTAATTGATTAAATTATCAAATAAAGTTAAAAAGACTGATTAAATATCTTTTAATAATTAATTAATTAGATATGAGCTCAAATATGAGTGGATAAAATGATAGCTTATTTTAGAGTAATGAGAATCCTAATTGGCCATCACAATATATATATATATATATATATATATATATATATATATATATATATATATATAATGCGTTGCGGCTTTTGCGATTTCGGTCGGTACAGGTGTTGTGTTGCAAATAAATATCGTCGCAGTGTGAATTTCTCACAACATTGCACAAAATAGATTTCCCGTAAAAAGTGTAGGATTCCTATAAAAGCAGTGTGATTTCATTTTTACAATGATACAAAACTTTAGTTCAAAATTTTAATATTTTGATTCCTTTAAAAGCCATTTGATTTGTGCTTTCAAAATAATTTTTTTGTCAATAATTGTAAATAAATGGCTGTAACGGTGTTTTGTCATGGCCGTAACAACGTTATGTCTGTGATTTGTTTTCTCAGCCTTAAAACGGTGAATAAAAATATCAGAAGGCTCCGATACCATTTTTTCGCGGCTGTATTCATGGTCGCGGACCGTTTTTTTAAAACCTTATATATATGAGAATGTCATTTTTATGTGAAAATATGAGAATGAATCTGAACCAATAGATTTAAAAATAAATGGTGGAGATTATGTGTCATTCTTTTTTTCTCTCCTTCATTATTTAAATAAATGATCCCCTAATATATCTTACTATAAGCAAAGTATTTGTTCTCTCACTACTGTGGAAAAGACATTTGACAAAGGTTGGAAAAGATATATAATCACGCAGGACCATGCGTTGTTATGTAGTGTGTGGTAGCATATGCGACACTTTTAATCTCGGTACTGTGACCGTCGTAGTAAACAGGAAAGTATGCTCTCTTTAACAACTACTATTCCTAATAACCGTTATTATATTATATGTGAATAAATGTCAATTGTATCATACCATAATCAATATTACACTATTTTTGAATTGTTATCAAAATTTGTATTATAAGTACACAATAAGTTTGAACAGCTTAGGTATGCAATCTTTCCAACTTCCAAAGAGCATAGAAAACATATAGAATTAAGGAAACAATAATGAGCATCTTTGGTTTTTAAACTTCCAAGAGAAGAAGATGAAGAATCAGAAAGAACAATATAAAAGCGGAAGAACCATAACACAAAAAAAAACTCCATTCAAAGGAATCAACATGTGTTATCCTAATCAAGCTACCAACAATATTGAGAATTCAAATGTTGTTGTAGAGGATGTTGTCGTGCAAAACCAGCCTGAGCCTCAAGATGTTGTTGTAGATGGCGTTGTGGTGCAAAACCAACATCATGTTCTAGATGTTGCTGAATAGGGTGTTGTGTTTAGACTAATGAGAGCTCTCAGGGTGAGGAGAAGAAGAAGAAGAAGAAGAAGAAGAAGAAGAAGGTGGTTAGGGAAAATAATTAGTTTTTTTATTCTGATGATGATGAGGACGACTATGGTTGGTCTAATTTTATCTCAGCGAGAGGATTTAGATATGATTATGGTTTTTGATTATGTAATGAAAGTTTATGTAATGAAGTTTTAATCTTTTTATTTAATTGTCTTAAGGTTATCAACTTAAACTATCAGCTTAAACTATCAACTTAAACTATCAGCTTAAACTACAAATTAGATAAACTAACAAACAAATAATTGTAATTGAAAATTCGACAGTTTGTGATGAACTTAATCGTAAGAAACCGTCTTTTAGTTGCATTCCTGTCAAGTTCACTGCATCTTCAACTATTACATTTCATAACAAAGTAAATATTAAACATAAAGCAGATAAGAATTAGCGTAAAATTTTCAAATTTCAAACCCTGTTTTAACTATTACATTTCATAACAAAGTAAATATTAAACATGAAGGAGATAAGGAAACACAACAACTTCAAATTTTCAAAAAATCTGTCTGACTTTAGTTTTTTCTTCAAATTCATGTTCTTCTTTTTTGAATCTTCATACATAACCTTCAAATAGCCCACAGCTTCCAACTCTGATTTCATATTACTCTCATCTTTATTTCCCAATTTCTCTCTCATGTCTTCATCTCATATGAACAAATTACATGTTTCATCACTCCTCCAAAATGGACATCTCAAAAAAATCTTCCTTTATTATGTCCCTTCTTGCATTGGTACGAAACCATCGACTATCACAACCACGGAAATTTCTAGATCTAGATTTTACAGTGGAAGAAGACATAATAAAACCTTTGGATGAGTTTGTCTTTAAATGCGACATTTGAAATGAAACTGAACAACAACAATGAGTATGGGTATTTTTGTCTTCTTCCCGACGATGTTGACGGCGTTCGTGTTAGGGCTTGTTTCTTTTTTCAGTGGAAAAATAAATACTTAGTATTTAACATATATAAAGAAGCGCCAGTGTGTAACAACGGTTTTATGAATGAGCCGTAGTGATATACCTATTATTTTTTATTAAATATAAATAAAATTGAATATACGCGTATTTACGTAAAATGAATTAACTATTTGAAAACCCTGAAGAGCGAACCCAACAAATGATACAGTCCTGCTCCACGACATTCACTACAACATTTTTACCATACGGCAACGACCGAAAACCGTTGCAAAATCCAAAAAATCCGTTGTCGTTGCCTATCAGAACGGTTTTTGGACCGTGCCAATCTGAGGCGTTCCCTTATCCTTTCGCAACAGTTGTTTATCCAACAGCAACGTTTTACGTTGTTTAATATTCTTTAGAGAGCGGTGCCAAACAACAACGGCTGCACCGCGTTCGAAAATTATAACCGTTGCAATTGGTTTAGTTTAGAGAACGGTTGTTTTACTTTCTATAGAAACGGTTTTTTACTGTAGCCCATGATCAGCCGTTCTAATAGACTCTAATATCAATTTCTTCTTCAATTACAACAGCAACTACAAAAACACTTTCTAACCGTTGCAAAAGCTGATTTTTTTTTTAAATATAAAATCTGTTTGTTTTATAAACCTGATAAATAATATCAACCATCATTCACTTATTATATATAAGAATACTCAGATGCAAATTTTAATATGATATTAAATATTTAAAAAATTAAATAACAAAATAACATCATTCATTCATTATATATCCCAATGTCAATCATGTTCACAACCAAAATGACATCTTTAATGTACATATTTGAATGCCAATCATCATCCATAACCAAAATAATATCTTGAATCTCTAAAAGTAAACTTAAACTCTATAATGTTAAGCATCATCTTTATCAAAATAACATCTTGAATCACTAGAAAAAGTTAAACATCTACATCTCTAAATCTATGTTTCTTCATCTCCGAATGACTGAAAATCTCCATTGATATCATCATTCATGTTCTGCAAAATAAAAGTAATTTAATTGAAATAAGATTATTATTCAAAGGCCCTAAAATTAGAATGTAAAGAATAAAATAATTCAATTTTACTTGATCATTAGTTGGAGCATGTGTTGATGCAGAAGAACGTAAGGCACTATTAGCATCAGTTGCAGGAGCTGATATCAAAGCTGCCAGAGCCTCTATATCCAAATTTGAGGTGTTTTGATTCAGAATGGTCTTAAGGAGAAGCTGCATTCTTCTTTCTGTTTCCTCCTTATCTTGACGACGTCTCTCCTCCATCTCTTGTATCACATGTCTAACCTCAGCAACATGATCTCTTTTAAGTTTTGCAATTTCTTCATTTCTTTTCAAGAGAGTCGGTGTTGTGGTTCTTCCATGGCAACGCACTCTTCCAGGTTTTTGTTTGCCTAATACACTTTCAAAAGCTTCTGAAGAAGATTTACCTTGATTTTCAATCAAGTCTTGAAGCTTTATCTAGCATAAAATACATAACAAAGTAGTAGTAAATAAAAGGAAAAGAACAGAATACAAAATCAACCCCGTACTCAATGTACACAATATAGTAGAAGTAAATAAAAGTCAAAGAACATAACAAAATACAAGAGAGAACAATCAAAATAACACAGCCAGAATAAAAACTAAACTACAATTATTGGACATTCACTAGATGGATGATACTTTTCAAATAATATTCTGCCTTTGAACTTTGGGTACATTGACTAATGTTGATATATTCTGCCAAAGCACACATCTTTTTTATCTGTCCTAATTTTCAAACAAACAAGATCGACAACAACTCGCAATAATACTTACAATTGCAGTATTAGTTTCTTGATCCAACTCCTTTCCTTTCCTACTTTGTCGAGTAGCAATGAACATTTCAGCTTGAGTCGGAGGTTCTTTATCTTCATTACTTTCACGCTAAACCAAGTAAAACAAAGAGTATGAGACTATTAGTAAAGTAACACAATTTAATATTCACTTAGAATAATTTTAAAAAGAATACCATTTTTTCTCTTATAACAGCAAAGCCTTTATTTCCCATTCGATGTCTCCATTTCAGTTGAGCTACATTTTTAGCATTTTGTTGACTAACTTCCTACATAATAGTTTGATGTTAGTCATAAAGCCCACAAGAAATGTTACTTTTTACATTCAGCATAGAATGCATTTGCAAAGTGACTTTAATTCAACACATAATTCAGCATGTAAAACATGAATATGAATATAACTTACTTGATTTTTTCCATCTCTCCAATACTCCAATAGCTTTCTAAAGTCTTCTTCCGGTACCTCTTGTGGACGATTTTTTAGCTGCTCGCGTAAGTTTTTGTTCTTACTAAAATGATTCTTTTTAAGAGAGCATTTGTATCATCTCCAAGCATCATTTACAATAGCAAATACAGCCTTCCTTCCTTCCTTTGGGACATTGTATTTTTCCTGCAAAAAAATATATTTAGAAAGATGTATACATTAAAGCATGCTAACAAACACACACAATCAAATAAAAAAAAAGTAATTACATTGACATACTCCCACACGGGATCTATCTCGTGTTCCTCCCAATACTTAACCAAAGCAATCCAATTAATGAAAGTGAGAGGACATAAATTTGAATTTCTTCCTATTGTCCCCAAAAAACTACTAAGTTCAGACACTGTCTTTTCATCTGGCCCAATTGGTATTCCTACTTCATTCAAGGTAATCTCTTGTCTATCTTTGAATTCCCATGCATGAATTTTCCGACATAAAGTCTTTCCACGTTTTCGTACTAGTCCTGAGGATGAAGCACCTAAGGTATTACCTTCTTCTTTATTTACATTTTTTCCCCCAACTTCCTCACCATCATAGTTGCTACCATTCTCCATATATTCTTCCATTTCATTTTCTTCTATATCTTCATCGTCAAATTCCTCTACACCATGTTGTTCCTTATTCCTCATAGTTTTTTTCTTATCAAAGGCTTGTTGATCTACCGTTGATCCTTGGATTTGATTTTCCTGCATAAATAAACATAATTTGGTTAGGGAAACATTACACAACTTCTTACTTTTTTGTTATATAATACAATGCAAGAAGTATTATACTGTTATGTATACAATATAATATTATCACTGCAGCATTTTGAAAACAAGTAACCACGGTCCTGTTTTTCAAAAGGTAAGTAAAGCACCATTTCAAAAGGTAACCAAGCATCATTTACAGTAGCAAATACAATCTTTAATTTCATATGTATCTGACAAGTATATGCCACTCTTCCACTTCATCTTTTCTCAAACATTAAATAGATTAAAATTATGCACTCATCTTTGCATATATCTCATTAATTACCATTAATCTTTTATCAAGAAAAAACTATTTTAATCATCAAAATAATGCAATTCGAAAATTAAATAAGAGGATTAGATTTGAAGTCAGACACGGTCTTACCTCTTTGGTTTGCTCATCAATGTTCTTTGAGACTCGTGATTCAATTGAACCTTTAGCTTGATGATCCACCGTACACTTCAATTTCTTCTTAGTATTATTGTTAACAAGCACTTTGCTCGGCTCAACAATTTTCTTAGAGGCTTCTACTAACAATTTCCTCTTAATATTCTGAATAGGAACTTTGCTCGTCTCAACAACTTTATTAGAGACTTCTACTTCAAATTGCCTCCTAATATTACTGTTTTGTACAGACACTTTGCTTGGCTCGACACTTTTCTTAGTGGCTTGTACTTCCAACTGCTTCTTATTGTTGTTCTGAACAACAGATTTATTTGACTCAACAACTTTCTTGGAAACTTCTACTTTCGATTGCTTCCGATGGTCCAGCTTTTGAATATTTCCAACATTAGTTTGTATGTTATTGATTTCTTGATTTGTTGGGTTGCTTTTCAAAGCTCTATCATTTTCAACCTTGATTTTCATCTTCCGCACTAAATCTGTGCTAGACTTAGCTTGGATACCAAACACAAAATCATTCTTGTTTTGCATTTTCCTGCAACATAAACAACATAGTATAAATTTTCATTAATTTTTATTTGAAATGCATAACAACATGCAGAGTGAACTAATCTTACCGTAACCTACTTTAATGCATAGAGCCAAAGCTGAAACTGAAAGAATTGAGAGGTAATCTTATCAATCTTATTATAGAAATCACAAATTACTTTGTGAATAATATTGCACAAGAAATTATAAAGTACTATTGTAAGCATGCAAAAAAAAAAGGCTGAACATTACTATGCGAATTAACATTTCTATTCAACATGCAAGATGTAGGTATATAATGAATATAGTAAGATCATCAAAACACATAAAAATCAAAATCGTGATCAGATTCAAAATGTTTCAAAATCGTGATCAGATTCAAAATGTTTCAAAATCGTGATCAGATTCAAAATGATTCAAAATCGTCATCAAAACACCACAAACATAAACTGTTTCAAAATGAATTCACAAAACATACATAAAAATTATTATAAATCAGAATCGTGATCAGATTCTATTACATCTGCCACAGGTACAAAATTATCAACAATTGTTGGTGGAATATCATTTCTAACAAAATCAACTTCACAAATTTCATCGCTTGAAGCTAAATTTACAGCATGATCTGACATGTCATAATTATACGGTTGTGGGGTATTTGAATTTGATTGTTCATTCATGTTAAAAAAATCTCTCGGAATAGATTTCATAACATAGTGTTTATTTGCATCATAAGGATCTTGAATGTAGAAGCATTGGTGGACTTGAGAAGCCAATACGAAAGGATCATCCACATAACATCTTTTGTTGAAGTAAACACAAGTCATCCCAAATTTTTCCTCTTCACCTTCAAACCAATCACATCTAAATAACACAAACTTCAACTTACCATAATAGTCTACCTCAATTATTTCTGTAATCATTCCATAGTAAGTTATTGATTGTGTTATTGGATTTTCATCTTTGGTACTTGAAAAACTTTCTGTTATTGTCGCAAGTGTCACACCACTGTTTTGTGTTTTACGTCTAGCATCACGTTGTTTTGTATGAAACCTGTATCCATTAATTACATAGCCAGAAAAACTTCGTGCAATTTTATTTGGTCCATTGGATAACTTCCTTAGGTTTCTAGACACATCACTTAACAAAGCACGCTTCTTAAACCATTCAACAAAATCTAACCCTTGGCTCTTTGCTTTGCTCCACCCCTTTCTCTTATTGGAATTTTCATTTTCATGCTCACTACAATTAAAATTACACCATTAAAGTTATTGTAAAACAGCTCTTTTTAGGAAATTGAAACATACAAACATATTTATGTACCTTATAAATTTTTGGACATCTTCATGATTGAATAAGATGTAACGATGGGCCAAACTCCTTGACTTGCAATCCAAAGAAATTGCTTCTCCCTTTTTCTTTCCTCCAATTGGATGACCAACATTAAGACAAGAGCTTGGACTTTCATGTTCATGAGGATCACATCTATCACTATTCCTTGTCATTCTAGTGAATCTTGTTTCAACACCATTATGCAAATACCGAGAGCAAAATGTCAAGCATTCTTCAACTAAATAGCCCTCAGCAATAGAACCCTCGGGACGACTTTTATTACGAACATAACCCTTCAATTTTCCTAGATATCTTTCTGGAAAGTACATCCACC
This sequence comes from Vicia villosa, assembly GCF_029867415.1. Lineage (NCBI taxonomy): Eukaryota > Viridiplantae > Streptophyta > Magnoliopsida > Fabales > Fabaceae > Vicia > Vicia villosa. Next base: position 115,008,371 of record NC_081183.1, on the reverse strand, counting down.
GAAATTGAACAGGTCCTCCCATTCTTACCTCATTCACTAGATGTATTGGCAAATGAACCATTATATCAAAGAAACTCGGGGGGAAAATTGTCTCGAATTGGCAAAGTGTTTCTACAATCTCGGATTGCAAGATATCCAAATCTGCCACCTCAATAACCTTCTGACATAAACAACGAAAAAATGAACAAAGACGGATTAATGGGTGGGCAACCTGGTTTGGCATTGTACTTTTCACAGCCACTTGAAGCAAGTAATGCAACATGAAATGTGCATCGTGGCTCTTATATCCGCTAACTTTCTTTTCAGCAAGTTGAACACATCTTGAAATGTTTGAAGCACAACCATCTGGTATTTTTGCATTTTTCAATACAGAACAAAAAGTAGTTTTCTCCTTTGCATTCATGGAAAAACATGCTTTCGCAAACACAGACTTTTTGCCTTGATCTACCTCTTTGGGGTGAAGTTTCTTTCTAATACCCATCTCTTCCAAGTCTAAACGTGCATTTTTATGATCTTTTGTTTTTCCTGGAATATCCAACAATGTCCCAATTATACTATCAAATATGTTTTTCTCTATGTGCATCACATCAAGGTTGTGGCGTAAATTATTATGCTTCCAATATGGTAACTCAAAAAATATTGATTTTTTCTTCCATGGACCATTTTTACTTTTCTTTTGCAGTCTACAAAAAGCATTGTTGACGTCCTTTAGTTTCTCCGAGATTTGTTCCCCAGTTAACAACTTTGGTGGTGGCCTATCTTCTATGCTACCATTGAAATTCCTAGAATTTGACCTATATTTATGATCCTCGGGCAAAAACACACGATGATCCATATAACACACCTTTTTACTATATTTCAAATATGTAGAATTAGTGTCATAATTACAACAAGGACATGCTAGTTTCCCTTTTGTACTCCACCCACTCAACATAGCATACCCAGGAAAGTCACTAATAGTCCACAAGAGAGTTGCCCGCATTTGGAAAGTTTGATTTAGTGATGCATCATATGTTTCTACACCCAAATCCCATAACATTTTCAACTCTTCTACCAATGGTTGAAGGTACACATCAATGTTATTCCCTGGTGAAAATGGTCCAGGGATTAATAAAGACAACATAGAATATTCAGCTTTCATGCACCACCAAGGTGGAAAGTTATATGGTATTAATACCACAGGCCAAGTACTATAAGACAAATTCATGGTTCGAAATGGATTAAATCCGTCGCTGGCCAATCCAAGTCTTATATTACGCGACTCATAAGCAAATTCAGCATGACATTTATCAAATTCTTTCCATGCTTCTCCATCTGCAGGGTGCCTCAACTTCCCATCTTTAGAACGCTTTTCATCATGCCATCTTAATGAGCTAGTCGTCTTTGAACACATAAACAGCCGTTGAAGTCTAGGAATCAAAGGAAAGTGTCTCAAAACTTTTGAAGGAACTTTATGAGACTTATTATTTTTTTCAACTTCATCATTTCCTTTTACATCTTCATTCCACCGTGGAGCACCACAAACACGGCAAGAAGTATCATTCTCTTGATCTTTCCAATATAGCATGCAATCATTAGGGCAAGCATCAATCTTTTTATAATCCAACCCTAAGTCCCTTATCATGCCTTTAGTTTTGTTGAACGTATCAGGGATGTTCAATGAAGGCATAGCTTCTCTCAACAACTCTAAGAGAGCATTGAATGATACGTTGCTCCAACCGTAAAGACATTTCAATAAATAAAGACGAATGGTGAACGACAATTTTGAGAAGTTTTTGCAACCTGGATACAAATCTTGTTTGGCTTCTTCGACTAGATTGTAGAACTTTTTTGCATCTTCGTTGAGGCCTACATTCACTTCATTTTCTTCTTGTACAACATCTCTAAATCTTTCATGCAATAGTCCATCAATATCATCAATTTGATCCTCTTTATGATTCATATTATTATCATTAAGATCACTAGGTTTCAGTTTCTTCTCCCCATGTTGAACCCAAATATCATATCCCTTTTGAAATCCAAATGCAGTTAAATGATTTCTTACTTCATTCCTCGTAAACCATTTGCTATTGTAACATTTAGCACAAGGACACGAAATCTCTTTCCCGCGGGGTTTTCCTTTGGTGTATGCATAATCTAGAAAAAAATCAAGACCACTTTGATACTCTTTACTCGCGGGGTTTAACTTTGTCCATTCCTTGTCCATCGAGTTTGTGAGGAGACTACCATATATGAAAAAAAGTGTAAGCAAGACAAAATATTAAAGTTTTAATTATATTAGTTACAACATAATTAGAGTTAGTCGCAAATCATCGGGGTTGGAATGAGTCGAATCGAGTCAAATTTGATTAATATTGATTCAAGTTTGATATGAATCGTCAAGGATGGAAAGGATTCGAACCAAATCAAATATGTTAAACTCGATTCGAGTTAGTCGCGAATCATCAGGGTTGAGAATGAATCATCTAACTGAATCAAATTTGATTAAAATTGATTCAAGTTTGATGCAAATTATTTGTAACTTGACTTCGACTTAATTCAACAAAATCCAAGATGCAAGATATACTAGTTTTAAAGTGGATTTTGATACTGACAAGAGAGATTCCTACTCATGTCAGTAAGGGTATTATCACAGTAAGAAAATTGTTCTAGTTTGTAATTCTCTATGCTATATTTACAATATGAATCTTCTATATACTTGATATCAAATTTAAAATTAACACAAATCGTACCTAAATCCAACATTTCATAATATGTACATGACTAACAATCATAATAGTCTAAGCATCCAACCATGAAAAGTGTTTGACAGACATGAAATCCTAATTGAAACTCGAAAAAAAACTACATTATAATATAAAAACTACATGACTAACAATCATACTTCAGTCATTAATTTTTGTATTGCAAATTTACCCAATACCATCCAATTCTATTATGGATTTACAGCATTTACACAATTATTATAATTAAGTCAATTATAAAAACTACATTAAAATAATGGATTATATATTCAAACTTCAATTTAAAGCTATCATATGAGATAAATAGACTGTCAGTATCAACCAGAATATTACCATATAATTAGCCTCACTAAAGTAGACTAAAGTAGATCTAATTCAATACAAGCACGTCTACAAAACGGTGGTGGTCCTCACCACACTCACCACTATATATTATTGTAATATTTGTTTTATATGGCATAAGAAAATGAAGTTTTAGCTCTTATAAATCATATTTTTGTTTTCATGAACTAATTCATGTCAAATTATCAATCCTTTATCACTGGATATGAAATTTAAAATTAAGATAATTAGCACATTAGAAGAAAAATCATCAAGAAGAAACACATATTGTGACACTAAAAGGAAGTTATAACAGCTCACATTCAAAATTCATATTTAACATTAATTTAGTGAACACCGGTTTTTGTTTTTTAAGTTTGTAATTGACTATATACTATAATTCATTAATTTATAGTAAAACTAAGTTCAAAAAAACATACTGGGAGAGAAAGTAAACTGTGATGCTAAGAAGGGACTCCATAAGCATGCAATGATGCTAAGAATATATTGCAGTCATAGATATTATATCCAAAAAAAATTCAATTCAAACTCCAACAATAGAATAAAATATAAGCATCAGACTAATAAAAATGGACAATCATACCTTTATAGATGCAGAGGTGGAACAGTGAAAGGCAAATGCTTTGGTCTTGCAGTCAGTATGTGCTTCTTCTCAAGTTCAATTATCTACAATTTTGTGCATGTCCATTCAAATTTCAAGTAAAATTGGCAATTACTGATTGTTTGAAATAAATTGAATGCAGATTGACAGAGATTAACAGTAGAGAATACTTGGGGCAGCATGCTGAGATCTTGGCAGAAAAGAAATAAAGAGATTGGTTTCTACTACTATTGTTGTTGTAGCATATACCGGTAGTGAAATTGAGGAAATAATGTTATAAACACAAACAATAATTTGAAATAGGGAGTGAAAATAATTGAAACACAGAATAATTTGAAAGAAAAAGAGGTTCATTTGCAGACCCTGTAGATTTGACACTTGCACAATGAGTGGAAAGGATGGTAAAGTAGTTTGTAGAGTTATTGAGATTAGCCAAAAATAATGTATTGTTGAGTGATGTATAAAAATTCAATTCAATTTAAATATAACTCATAAACTAAAATATAAACCCCCTCCTTGAATAGAGGCAACTAAAAGAAATTCATTGAACTCAAAGTGGTTGGAGGTGTTTACTTGCAGGTAGCAGTGTAGTAATTAAGCTTTATGAAATACATACAAAACATAAAGTAGTGGCAAAAATGAAATATATCACAATTTTGGTTTATAAATGAAGCTAACACTATAACATGAAGATTCCATTTCCATATAAACATAGATGTGTTTCAACAGTGTACAAGTAGCTTAAGTTTATCTTCAACAAAAAAGTTAAAAGTAATAATATAGATAAATAAAATCCCTACAAAGATAGACTTGTTCAACACACTAGCTTAAGCTATCACGCTCATCATACAATCACCTTGATTTCTCTAACATTAATACAAACTATTCTCTAATTGCATGAAAATAAAGAACAAGCACAAAGAAACCAGCATATAGAAACAAGTTCAAGTAAATGAAGCAACACTCATATCTATTGACATAAAAACACTCTGAATCATGGTCTCTAACTCTAATAAAAAGTTACAAGTAATTGATTATCATGTCAATTGTAGTTAATCATCACCTTAACACTCAAAAGTTAGGGAACTCACCAGTTACTGCAGTTGAGTATGCCAACCTTGAAATTTCTGCAACCCTTGAGTACACCAATAACTAAAAAACTTAAACCCTAAAAAATCCACAATTCAAAATAACATTAGTTTCAATTTATGAATTGATTCCACCAATCATTTTGTTAGTGATAAAAAGTGCAGAGAGCAAGTTCTCGAGTTCGACAGCATTGCTTGCCACGTACAGGCCCAGAGAGATGAGAAAGGGGTACAAATTAAAGATTACATAGATAATGAAATATAAACCGGTTGAACTAAGAAGTGGTGATACCTCGTTCGCGAGTGATTTTTGTGTTCTTCGTTAACCTTCGTTCTCGAGTGACCAAGACAATGAAGCTTACACAAGAGATCCAATCGATATTGACAAATCAGACACGCAGGAGAGAATCATGTGTGATGAGAAGAAAGGGTTAGGTTCAGATTGATTAGCTTGAAGAATGAAAGGGTTAGGGTTTGTTCTAATTGTTTTGGTTGAAGAATAGTCAAGAAAATTCGCTGGGAGGGAAGATTTGGGATTTTAGCGCTCAAGAAATTTTGGAAAGGGAACGGCTACAATTTAGATTAGCGCTCACTAATTTTTGGAAAGGGAACGGCGCTTTTTGAGAATTAGAAAAGTTATCTCTTCAATTAAGCCAAATGAAATTTTTCTTATAATAAATATTTTATTAAATATTAAAAAATATATATTAGAAGGGTTTCAATCCGTTGTTAATATATGTCATTTTTTTGTGATCTACGAGAACGGTTTTTAACCGTTAATATAAAATTTATAAGAAATATATACCCTATCACAACAAATTATAAAATTTGTTGTTTATTACTCTCTACGAGAACGGCGTTTTTACCACCTTAAAATTAGGCGTTGCCATAGGATAAAAATATTGTAGTGATTGCTCGTACTAGTGCACTAGATGAATTCTTTACATTTACGCAACTGATATTCTTTTGAACACCCTAGAATAATAACAACCAACCATAATTTATACAATTTATATGTATAATAATTTATAAATAATTGATGTTTGTCAATATATAATTAATTAATTAATCAATCATATTAAAACTAATTATATAATTCTTACAAGTAACATGCATTCTAAAACGCATTGATGCGAAACATGAGAAAACAAAATTTTGTTGTCATTTATTTTCAAGCCTATCATAATAATAGTTGACTTATATTCAATAAAAAAAAAATGCAATCACATTCGCAATAGGGTTTTGTACCTTGTACGATATTGTTTGAACTTTTTTAATGAAAATGTCGTTGAAGTTTGAACTTCCAACGGAATACATAAATAATATTGCAGCAAAAGGATAATTTGTCTTGTACAGTATGTACGAATTAGATTCTATATATAAAAACAAAACAAAAAATTGAAAGCAGATACTAAATATTAAATAGAATATCAAGTTAACAAGTTGATATAGATATTTTTTGGAGAGATATAGGTTTCGATATAGGTTTCATGTGTTGAAATATGATTGAAAAGGTAACAGCTATTGAGTTTTGTCCTTATTATTGAAATATATGGTAAGAAACATTTTTTGTGTGAGAGAATAAGCTGCCCGAGATTCGTTGATATAGTTGAGTATACATTTAACATAAATGTCTCTTTCAATGCAACTTTATAATTTGTCCGTATAAATATAATCGTATGGATAGACTTTTGTGTCCCTAAAATTTTGCGTGTTTGGAATATTTTTCTTAGGATGATGTGGGTTGAGTACTATAGGTGACAAGTTGCTTACTATGTGAACATGCTATGATTCCAACTCTTGCGTTTAAATGAACCATTATTTTTCTTTAAGAAAAAACAACTAGCTTACTAACTACTTGTTAACCACCTAACAAAATCATTTAACGGCTTAACTAAGATAACATAATCCTAAATGTGATACTCCCCCACAAATGAGAGGATCAACAAGCTAAAGAGTGGACTTAACATAAGGAAAATTTCTTTATCAACCCCATGTCTTCTTGGTCACCTCTGGTGAAAAACCCAAACTACCCCTAACTTCGGAAATGCATTTTCGAAATGCAAGAAAAGGTGTTTTCGGAGATGCATCTCCGAAAGCGCCTTTTTTTTTGAAAAAATTGTCTTATTTCGGAAGTTCATTTCCGAAAACAGCATTTCGGAAGTTCATTTCCGAAATACTGCGCGTTTTGCAGATTAAACAAAACAGCCCCCTCCCCCTAATCATTTACCCTAATCTTCTTCCAAACTCAACCCCAAGAGATTTTTGTGCAAACCAGTTCCAAGCTACCTCAAAGGCTCCATCTACTTGCTCTATTACATTCAAAAGTCCTCCAATCTATTCAATCGGTAAGCATTTTGATTTTAAGATATATGATTAAAATGTATATTAGGGTGTTTACAAATAGCAATAAATGTATTAGGTTAGGTTTATACTGATATTTAGGATGTTTAGAATGTGTAGACATAGGTTTGATGTTTGGTTTAGGGGTCTGCCATGGAAGTTGCAGAAAACTTCCTCGCAGGGGTGTTTCGGAAGTTCATTTCCGAAAACACCTCCATCCCAGTTTCGGAAATGAACTTCCGAATTGTATCAGAAGTTCAATTTTTTTAGTTTTTTTCTTTTGTCTCGCATATTAATCGATTTCAATTGTTTACAGGAACATGTCAGGCAACTAACCAGCACGCATCAGACAGGGTAGGGAGACCCAGACTGCGTCGGCTAGACGCGAGCGGGCGGCGGCGCAGCTGGCGTCGACACCGGGACGGGGGCAGGGCCGGGGACGACGTGTGCGAGTTCCCGTGGGCGAGGGAGAGGGTACATCTGCTTCAGGATCTAGGAGTCGGCTGGCCCGGGTATCTTCTTCCCGCCAGCGAGAGGAGGAGGAGGAGGAGGAGGATGAGGAGGAGGTGGCGGCAGTGCCCTACCACGAGCCGGAGGGGGTACCGGATGTTGACCCTCCAGCCGGGGAGGAGGATGAGCAGGAGGACAGCTATCCGGGAGGGCCCTTTGACACTTCCGTGCTGATTCACTACCACGATCACGTCGCTCGGCGTATCTGGGAGGGAGAGGTATTTTTTATAAATTAACCGTTTATTTGTCACCATTTTTTATAATTTAACCGCTTATTTGTCGCTTATTTAATATATGTCGCTTATTTGTTTTTTTTGTAACAGGAGAGAGAGCCGTTGAAAATGGTGAACCACGCCCGGAAGATTTTCAGTCTGTTTAAACCAGCAGCTGAGTGGTTTAACGATCATGTGCGAGGTTCAGGGCTTAGCGGGCTCTGCATGACGGGGTACACCACCATCAGCACCGGCATGTAGGGGGCATTTGTGGAGCGCTGGCACAAGGAGACGTCCACTTTCCACTTGCCGGTTGGGGAGATGACGATCACCTTGCATGACGTGCAGTGTCTTCTCCACCTGCCGATTAGGGGGCCGCTGTTGCACCACTCCCGGATCCAGAGGGTCGAGGCCATTGAGTGGATGACGCTCTATTTGGGCATGGAGCACGAGGTTGCTCACTTTGAGTGCGTCACGACATCTGGGCCTCATATCCGGTTCACCACACTGAGCGCTTATTTTGAGCACCACCTGGACGCGGCGGCCGATGCCGAGCAAGAGGGTGACGAGCTATTCACACAGTATCACCGCGGCTGCGCTCTCCGGTGCTGGTACATGCATGTGGTAGGCGCTGCATGCTTTGTGGACAAGAGTGCAAGGTACGTCGACGTGACCTACCTCCGCTACTTCATGGACCTAGATACCGTTCACCAGTGGAACTGGGGGGCAGCTACTCTGGCATACCTCTACCAGAAGCTGAATGAGGCCTCCAACTGGAGGACGAGGCAGTTGGTCGGATCCTGCACACTACTTACGGTACGTTTTATTTTAATACATTATCGTATTTATTTATTTATTTATGTTTCGTATTTATTTTTAATACATTATCGTGTTTCCGTTTCAGAGCTAGATCATCTCCTACTTCTCCCGCATCCACGGCTTTCACATCGATCCTGCGTACGTGGACGCCATGCCCAGGGCCGCCAGATACGTTCTCCAGAGGGGGAACGATGCGATATGACCATACCGTGGATACCTGGACCGCACGATGCACGACGACGTCACCTGGAGGCCGTTCAGTGACTACGCTCAGATTGTCCCCTTTGACGGCATTGCTCTATATTCAGGCTGGCTGGCATGCGGGACTACCATCATGGTCCGGTATCTCCCTGAGCGGTGCATGCGTCAGTTCGGATTCGTGCAGCGGATACCCAGGTCACCCTTTGAGGCTGCTCCCGACACAGTGACCCGAGTGCAGCTCACTGCCATATGGGAGGACTGGCAGCATCATGTGATACCGCAGGAGTACCGTCTCACTCGGGTCACACAGGACTGGCACAGTGAGGAGGGATACGTCACATGGTTCTATCGGGTGTTACATCCTCTGCTGAGACCCGACTTTCCCGGCGCTCCTAGGCCAGCACACGAGGATATCCTGGAGAACCAGCAGGCCGAGGATGACCACGCCATTGATCTCATGTCGATCTGCCAGCGGATAGAGATGCTTGGGCGGGACGCGTTGGATCGAGGTGTCGTTCAGCAGGGCGGTCCAGAGGCTGTGGTCGTGATGGAGATGATCGTCACTGATGCGGGCCGTGCGGCGGCATACAGGCGGCAGAGGAGGTCCCAGGGAGAGAGGGTTAGGCACACCCAGTAGTGGTCGGGTTTATTTATTTTTTGTTTTCGGATTGTATCTTTAGCACATTATTATTATTATTATTATTTGGATTCAGATCGGTTGTATATATTACTTTTTTTTTATCATATTAGTATTTTCACCTTTATATGTCGTTTATTTTATTTCCCGGTTTCTTTTAATTAAAAATACAAAACTGTTAAGAAAAACATAAAAAAAAATCTCTGTTTCTGCATAATTCGGAAGTGCATTTCCGAAACCCCTCAAAATATGAACAAAGGTGTTTTCGTAAGTTCATCTCCGAACACACCCCCCATGAGGTGTTTTCGGAAGTTCATCTCCGAAGACACCCCCCATGAGGTGTTTTCGGAGATGCACTTCCGAATTGTGGAAATTTTTTTAAAAAAATCAAAGCTTCGGAAGTTCATTTCCGAAGCAGGGGTAATTTGGGTTTTTCGCTGGGGGTGACCCCATAGGGAGGTGGCTAAAGAAATTTTCTAACATAAACTAGCCTCAAGAACATGGAGTACATATGTTTGTCTTATGAACACGTAATGAATATATATATATATATATATATATATATATATATATATATATATATATATATATATATATATATATATATATATATAAAACATTCGCTATTATCTGAGATGCATTTTCCTAAGATCCTCTTGAGGCGATTAGCAAGAACTTTTGCTATTACTTTATAAAGAACATTACACAAAGCAATCGGACGCCAATCCTTCATAGTGGTTTGGATATCTCCCTTCGGAATGAGAGTGATGTTAGTTTTATTAAGGCTTTGCGGAAATATACCTGTTTCGAGCCAATCACACGCTGCTTTAAAAATATAAGAGCCACAAGTATCCCAGAAATGATGATAAAACCCAGGATTAAAATTGTCGGGACCCGAACTCTTATCCGCTTGCATCGAGAAAATAGCATCCTTAAATTCATTCAAAGAAAATCCAGCAGTAAGCATGTCATTATCTTCTTCTGAAATTACGTTATCAATGGCTTGAAGAACTCGATCCCAAGAGCTTGTTTTCTTCTAGAATAACTCAGTGAAATAATCACTAGCTAATTGACACATCCCTTTAGTAGGCTGAATAACTTCTCCATTCTCATTGATAAGAGATTTTATAGCATTGGATTTTTTCCTAACAATAGCAATAACATGAAAAAACCGAGTATTTAGATCATCGTCCTTGTACCAATGGGCCTTGATACAATTATTGTAAGTGATAAAATTCTAACAAGTGTACTAAAACTTGTTGTAGGTGATAAAATAATTTTTCTCCACGAGAATTATTGTATTCTAACAATGCAATTGTAACATGTATTAAAAAATATAAAACTAGAAGTTTCACAATGACTTTTAATAAATAGGGAAAATAAATAAAATTGTTGAAAAATTCGAGTCTTCTTTATGTCACTGATGATGAAGATGTTTACTTGGCTAAATTGAATTCTCAAAAATTACGATGATTTAACAAAGACCGGTATACCCAACTTCTTAGTGTATAACTCACTATTTTACAATACAACTCCCTAATCCCTTAGGTCTGTTCAAAGTTATAACAGACAAATCGGGTACATTAAACATTAAGTCACGAGTTATAATCATTTATTCCTAAATCAATTATTAAGTTGAACATTTAATCGAGTTCGGGTACACTGAGTTAGGGTCAGTAATCTCTACAAACCTAGGTTTAATTTATAGTTCGTTAACACATAAAAATATTAACACGAGAGACTAACTGGATGGAAATTCTTACATGTATCGATTTATCTAACAAGACCTGATATAAAAGAAACTTAGCTACTCATATACAAGCAATACATAGCAATAAGCTTATAGGAATAATACATGAAACTAAAGGAGAAATCTAATATTCAATGGTGGAAACTTTTATTCCAAAGCGCCACTGCATTGTTTCTTCGTCAAATTTGTCAACCCTCGTCACATCAGTCTTTATGTATTTTAAGCGTGTCAGAAAAGTCCCTAAATCGTACCACGACCACTTCCTTTCGTGCCCAAAATTTCTTTATAAATGTTGTATCGTGCCACAACATCTTTTCATCGTGGTATGATTTTTTGTTTTGTGCCAGTTCGTGGCACGAATCTAGACGTGAATTTTCCATGGGCTTTCTCTATTTTTTTCATCACTAATTCTTTCCAAATGCTACTTTTATCATATTTCTTTAACTTCTTCATTTTATTCCATATTTCTCTTAAAACTAAGACACATTGTACTAAAATTGTTTAAAATAAATGCAAATGCTCGATAAAATTACATGATGACAATCAGTTATCATTACCCCAAACTTAAATTGTTGCTAGCCTTCAAGGAACTTGCCTGTAAACTAAAAATGTTAGCAAAAACAATATGCTTACTGTACCAATGAACATCCTAAATATTTAATCTATGATTATCACTCTAGTTCCCTGCTTCAATGCAAATAAATTCAAAAAGTTCTTCCAACATTCATATGTGCTCAACATGTCTCTCATTCTAGCATTTTCACTCGAATTGAACACGGTGGTCACACAATCAACGTACAAAAGTATTTTACCATAAGTTTACAAATTTTATAAAAAGAGTCTGTCAAAGTCACATATGAATACACACTTTCGAGGTCTTTTCAGGTTGTAATGAAGATTATGTGAAGATAGGATACTTTTGGCATAGTATGCCCAAATCTTTGGAGTTAAGTACATGCTTTTCTTATGTCACAATCATCCTTTTCTAATAATAATTACCTTTTCAATAATCCTAGAGAATGACTTAGTCTTGGTATTTCACATTTTTTGTGTGGAAGAAACTATTTTAAATTCTTTATTTTTTTATAACCAATCTCTATAGTACTCCAACCCCAAAGTTGAAACGTTGTTATTTTAAGAGCAACCTCAAACTTAATCTTTTGTATTGATAAAAAAAACTAAAATTTATATCTAATTTCAAAGAGACGGAAAGATTAATCTTTCAAGTCAAATATGCTACATATGAGGCTATGTCATCGAACAAAAGGCTCAGCATCAAAGGGTTTAAACAATGGATATAAATTTTTCATTACATGATGGCTTGAAAAGGCTCGGAGTTTCAACAAACAAGTACCTTAGTGTGTAAACGAGAGATCAATAGACTAATCAAAAAGAACTCAAATTTTGAAAAATAACAATTGTATGTACACTCTCTGTAAGAAACAAAGCGTAAATAATGAATTATTTTTCACTAACCTTACTTGCTGAGGTATTTGGAAGTTGAGTTCAAATTAGTTAGATGTTACTCTTCATCTATAACTTTCAATTTGCATCTGAAACTTCTAGCAAACAACTCTTTTAAGTTATTCTTTTTTTTCCAGGTGATTTATTTCATGTTGCTTTTCAAAGTTTAATTGGAAAGATAGTATATAATTAACTGAAATAAACAACATTAACAAACTCTTTCATTAAATAAATCAACAACAAGCTTAGAAATGGGAAAAGCATAAGGGAAATGCATACTAACTAAGAAATTAAAAAAAAAAATACATCAAATGACAAAAAAAATATAATGCAACGGCTATGAAACCCGAATCACTAAATGTTATTAGGAAATGAATCAAAGTTTCTCATGGAATCCATCCGGAATTGATGTTCTTGTTCATGTCTGATGAATGTTTCTTGAATCCTTTTCTTCATACATTTTATAGCTCTGTATTGCTTCCCAAAAATAGTTCTCCAAGTTTTAACGAGTGAGATACTGATCCTACACATTTGGAATAGGCATGTGGTGGAGGTACTCATTAAATTGTGCCTAGATTAAGGATTCAAGGTAGGAAAATCTGCATAGATGTTAGTTTCCCAATTCGTCATTCCTAATTCATGCTCTTAAACTAGTGCTTTATGAAATTTTGAGTTGGTGGTGATTCGGGTTGGTAATATTGTTGTTGTTCTTCATCATCGCCCACTGCTTCACCATGGTGACCTATAGGTGTTGTTGATATCACATTGAGAACATCATAGTTTATAAGTAGTCTTGGTTGAAGTGTGATATCACCAGTCTCCCCTGGACTCCAGCTAACCTGCGTAGTTCATTAATAATACAAAAATTCCCACAAGCCTTTTGTTTCGTGTTATTCATTGTTTTAATAATTTTACATCAGCATGAATAAATTCTCATAAGCCGTTGAATCTTGACACCGAAGGTGGAAGAAATTTTTTATCATTCATGAAAGGGAAGAAGCTTGAGCTTTGATCAAAAATAAAATTGGGTTGGATTTGATCCCATTGGTGTGAAAGAAAAAATATTCATTCTTAATAATGAGATGGCCTTGTATAGATCTAATGATAAGGAATTGATTCTTCCGCACTAGGTGGCAGAGAAGCACCCTAAGAAAAATTGAAAATACCCCTGAGAATCTAGAAATGCATTTCTAGACGCACCCGTTTCACATCAAATACATGCGTAAATGAGTCACACCTCTATATTTGCCTGAAAAATGGTCCGAAGATGCACTTATGTACTAACCATATCTAGACGGACCTCATGCATTCCTAATTGAGATACACTTGTTTGGAGATGCACTTTTGTATTAACGTTATACGATTCCATGCCTTCTTAACTCAGACACATTCATTTTTCCTTAAATTGAGCTGGAAATACCCTTCAGTATTCACCCTATAAAGTAAATTTTGACTTTTTTATAAAATACATGAATGTAATAGACCATGTATTAAAACTATACTATCATAATAAAAATTTTACAAGTTAAACAATACATTAAATGCACAAGATGAAAATGTCATATATGATTAAATCAATCTATAATACAGTCAAAATAACAAAGTAACAAACAGTAATAATATTCAAAATATCTAATACAAATACTACACTACTGCGTATGTCAGACTCCCTATTGATTCATTTCCTTCTGTACTATAGTATCTTCCGTGACTCAGTAAGAATGGTATCTACGATGTCCCTCCCAGGAGAGCCTTCTAGAAAGACTCATATGTTTATACCCGCTTGTGCAAGATGTATAATATGTAGACAACTAGGCAACACATCAACAACATGATCTGCCCTAGCCTGCTACTCCTCTAGTATCTCTTGATGAGCTTATCTATGTGGATCTCTCCGAGCATTTAATGTCATATAAGGATGTAAAACTCTAAAATACCACTAGACATAGCTAAATGCACATCTCCAGTCGCTAGGAGCTACTGTACCTTGTGCTTCAACCGGTACGAGATGATTAAGGAAATCATCATATATCACATTTATATCTCTGCAGACCATAGGAGGAGCTGAATCAGATGGGCCTCTTAGAATAAACTACATATATCTGAACTCGTGCATGACTCGCTCAGGAAAATATGGATACATCATATGTGACCCATAAGCCAACCATCCAGAGTAGAAGGCTATGTCATCTAAGGGATGAGTCTGATGATGATCTGCGTAGGCCTAGAAGTGTATATCACTTCTACTGTGCGGTCAAGATACACTATGAATGGGTCTGTCACTTTATTCCCTCTGATCAGGATGAATGCACAAGAAATAAGCATATCCCCAGTGTAGGTATCAACATATGACTAGCCAGATATGCATGACAAGTGCTAGAGGATCCATGTCTGGAAATGGTACATATAAATTATTAGTAATGATGTAGCACAAGTGTTATAATAATAGTACAAAAATAATAAAAGATGTAAATGTATTACCACAAACAGCGTGCAACTAGCTGACATTTGTTTGGTCTTCCACATACAACCTTTAGCTAACTTGGAGTATAGGTAGACTAAAAAAACGACCCTAATTGTACTCTTGAACTCACTCCAAGTCAGCAAATTACCTGAGGTAAACCACATCAACGTAATAGGCATTATTGTCTACAAAAATGAACGTGTCAACCAAGTACAACAAGTATGCTCTCAATGTGTATGTTATATGGTGCATAACCTGCTTATCATCACCATCAACCTATTATGCTGCTGTCAGTTATTATGCATACAGCCTCTCCAAAAATCAAAACCTAGCATGACACTCTTAGGTGTCTTATATATCCTTCAGGGAAAGCCACGAGTCAACTCTTAAATATGTCACCATCATCTTTAATGCCTCATCTTTGACAATCCTAGCATATTCTAACAGTTTTCCCTTAATCGAAAGATGCAGCATGCATGAGACATCGTCCAATATTTCACCATGTGGAATATGTAAAGATGACGTACTCTTATAGTGTCATCTCTCAACAAACGCTGACAGCATAACATGGTTAACACTAGAATAATCAAACCTGCATAGGTGTTGCAATCCAGATAGTTGCATCACATCCTAAAACCATTTCTCATCAGGCTGCGGCAGACTCGTAATCTTCCAACCTTGGTTGATGCATTTTAAAGCATCATGGTCTTGTAGAAAAATAAATATTCATCAGAAACATCGAATTTTATAACACATGTGTTTCAAATAATAAATACATTTGGATTTTACCTCTTCCTCCCACAATGCCTAGTAACATGGTATGAATATAGAGTCACCAATGATAAGTCGTACGGACATCCTTCAAACTCTCAATAACTACATTAACCCGGGGTGCATGGGGTGCTTCAACCTGGACCGGTGGGGCTTCAGGGGTATCATAAGGTGACACCTGCCTCCTCTAGGAAGATAATGGCAGAGATGCATGTACCTCAAAAGTTGACGCATCTACATTCAACGAATTAGAACCGACGGGTGCCGGTGAGAGTTGAGCTTTTTCCCTACGAACTAATGCATGTTGCGATACTCCGTCGAGCCTCAATCTAGATTGGTTATCCGTCATAACCAGGGGTGGCCCTGAGCATGAGCTCGCGGGGCGGGAGCTCAGGGCCCCATAATTTTAGGGGCACCAAAAAAATTTCTTTTTACCCCTATATATATTAAAAGAAAATTTTTCTATTTTTAAAAAACTTGTTAGAATTTTTTTTTAAAGAAAAATATTGGTTAACAAAATTATATAGGCACTACAAAGTCAAAATTAATAAAAGAATGTATTTTCCCATAAATAAAATATAGAGTAGAATAACATCAATTAATTCCCCTAAAATAAAATCAATTAATATATCCATAATTTTAGCAACTAAACAGTTTAATTGAGACACTAAAATTAAAATAATGATATAGAGAATATTTTATATTATTGATAATGTTATTTGATAGGTTAGAAATCTTCTGACCGTGTCGAATTTGAATTAAGCTATTGATCTTGATGGTGAAATTTTGTTTCAAGAATTGAAAGTTATTAGAGAAGCTGTAACAGTTGAATCAAAATCAAGCTATATGATATTGAGTTTTTTAAAGACTTTTAATTGTTTTCCTAATGCATGCATAGCTTATAGAATATTATTGACTATTCCTATCAGAGTTGCATTTGCTGAAAGAAATTTGTTTAAATTAAAATTATTAAAATTTTATTTGAGATCTACCATATCACAAGATAGATTAAATAGTCTTGCGTTGATTTTAATTGAAAATAATTTTTTGAAGAACCTTGTTTATGACCAAATTAATAATGATTTTGCAACAAAAAATTCAAAGAGGATGATATTTAAATAATTTCAAAGGTTTGGTCAATTTTTTTATAAGAAAAAAGATTGAATCAAGAAGAAGAAAAAAAAAGAAGAAGAAAAATAACTCTCATTACAGTGGTTTATTTTTTGATGTAGTATAAACATTGATTCAAAGATCCATACTTGTATTCTTTTTGCACAATGTCAAATGAAAATGTGTTTTTATCCAATTATTTCTGTTTTCCTGATGTATTTATTGTTTAAAAAAAATTATAGTAACACCACTTTTTTTATTCGCCCAAGACACCCAAATTCAAAGGACCGGCTCTGGTCATAATGATTATAATTAAACCACATAAGCATTATCTAGATGAAACACAATGAAAATAAAGTCAAACAATGCAGACAGACTAAATACAGAATTGCATTTTTGAACTTACGAAAAATTTAATTTTGACCAAATACGAAAGTGCATTTTTGTATTAACCTGCGACTCATAAAAACAAGTCTGAAAATGCATTTTTGTATGTTATATTGAGATGTATTTCTGTATTTTTTTTGTGGACATAATATTAGTATCCGGTTCAAAAACCAATCAATTGTTTATGAATGAGTTGCATCTAGAGATGCATTCCATATTCTAGAGAATTTCTTTATTGACCTCCTATGGGGGTGACCCCCAGCGAAAACTCAAATTTACCCCTGCTTCGGAGATGCATCTCCGAAGTTTTTTTTTATAGATTTTTCCAGATTTCGGAAATGCATCTCCGAAAAAATTGGGATTTTGATTAATTTCGAGATGCATCTCCGAAAACACAAAAAAAATAAAATTAAATTTTGATTAATCAATAGAGGAGGGATCAAGCTTAATAAAATATTTCTTTTTTCATATGACCAATAATTCCTTTTATATCTATCTAATCAATTCTATATATTAACAAAACATTATTTCTCTCTCACATGAATAATCAATTTCAGATAATGTCAAATAAATAAATAAATAACACATAAGTCTACTTTTACAAAAATGAATTTAATTATTTTTTTTAATTATAAATAACACTATTAAGTCTACTTTTATAAAAATGAATTTAATTATTTTTTTAATTATAAATAACACTACTAAAAATTTGACCAACTAATGTACTTTTATATTACTACTAAAAATTTACTATCATATTGATGTTAATGAAAAAAATTATTTTTTTAATTTTTAAACAAATTTATCATTATTTTCTTTCATTTTATTTAAATTAAAGATTAAAATTAATATTTGTATGTATAATATATTTACATACTAGAGATTCACTTAAATTTTAATTCTATTCACTTCACACAGTACTATTTACATTTACTACTATATTTTTTATCAAATTAATTTTATATGAAATAAAAAGTTTTTTTTAATTTTTTAAAAATACTCATTGTTTTTTTAATTTTATTAAAATTAAATTCTATTCTATTCAATTAAAATAAAGTATCAAATAATTTATTTGTAAATAAAGTAATAGATAGTTTTCAAAATGTGCATAAAAAATTGTTGAAAAAATTTAATTATAAATAATAACTACAAAATATTTTAATTTAAAAAAAGATGTTAATAATTATTACTATATCTTAATAGTAATGATATATATTTAATAATATCTTTTAATTAATACAATTAATTATACTATTAATTATATTGATTCTCCTTTATTTTATTTTTTTTATAATTATTGAATTTTTTCGGAAATGCATATCCGAAACATTCCAAGATCAAAAATTAGAATATTTCGGATATGTATCTCCGAAGACACCCCCTCTCTGATTTCGGAAATGTATCTCCGAAAACACCTTTTTTGTGTTTTCGAAGATACATCTCCGAAAACACCTTTTTTGGTGTTTTCGGTAGTGCACTTCCAAAATCAATTTTTTTTTCAGAAAAAAGTAATTTCGGAGATGCATTTCTGAAATATAGGAACATTCTGGAAATTTCGCCGCAAGTGACCAAAAAGGTTAGGGGGTCAATAAAAAAATTCTTATATTCTATTAATAGTTTTAATCTTTCGTTAGGGTGAGAGAGCATGCTTTAGAATAGGAAAAGTAATTTCCAAATAATATTAAAGGGTAAATCTCACGTACCATTGAAACTCATATTGCAATTAATTTATCTATTGATATCGAATGATAATTTTATATAAATATGATACAAATTATAAACATATGAATTAGAAATGAATCATGATAATATTTAAAATGACACCAAATAAATATAATGATATATAGCATAGTTTATACAAAACCCAACCGTCATTTCATTAGTTTGGTCTTTTTTTTTTTCACCATAAACCAGTTTGGTGTTTATCTTCTTTTCTTTATAAGAAAAAGAGGTGTTTATCATGAATAAGCAATTACGCAGTCATTGACTTTTTAATACTTTTGTTTTATTTAGAAAAATAGTTTTTTGACTTTCATAAAATAATAACCAAAAACATAGTAGGTGGATAAAATCAAAATGAGAGTAACGTGGCTTAGCACACAAACCCTTACTCTACGGTTGTACTTTTATTGTACTTCACTTTCTTTTTCTTTCTTTTTATAAACCTTTGCTTTCTAGAGAAATAAAAGTAGGATTGTTTGAAGTTTAATTGATAAAGTTTAGTCAAAATAATTCTCCTTTAAAATTTTAAATCGATTTCTTTTAAATAATTTATATAGGTTAAGAAAATATATATATATATATATATATATATATATATATATATATATATATATATATATATATATATATATATATATATATATATAACTATTAAACAATTTATATAGGTTGATAAATACATATAAATATTTCATAAAATTTATATAGAAATTAAAGATAAAAAGATAATAAATTGTGTTTCTTATGTGAAAACTATTTTTTTTTTTAAAATTATATTTACTAAACTAATAGATATAATATTTGTATGTATAAGTTTTTACACTCTCTAAAAGATTCAAATAAATAGTATAAAAATATGTTAATTGTTAAATATGTTTTTTTTTCATGTTTAACCACTTTATTTAAATCAATTTTGAAAGTTGTCTGAATCCTCCAATAAAATTTGTAGTCACCAATCTCATTAGTTAAAAAACTTTGTCAAGTTCACACATACTTTTTTTCCTTCTACTCACTTGTATATAGAGGGTGACAAAAGGGAACCGACTCATCTAGCATGTCTGTTTTTCTCATTTTTTTTTTTAGCCTGCCAAAGTTTTAAGCTTGCACTTTTTAGTGTGTCCATCCCGTTTTTTTCGGGCATACAATTTTTCATTCAATTTAAAAAAAATTTAGACTTAAAATGATCAATACCTACATATCTGCTCCGCTCCACCTTTATTTTTTTGGCGGGACAAAATAAGATTTTAAATCAGGATCTTCAAATATATCGACCTCACTTAATTTATTTTTTTACGATTTTTTACAGAACTGATCTAAACAGGAAAGACATTCCCGTTTGTCTGCTCGTACATCATAATAATATAAATAAAATTTATTAATGAGTCAAACTCGATCATGTTTTTTTCCTTAATCTTTATTATGAATTTTTTTTTGGTAAAATTATTCATTTATTATAGAATCCTTAATGCTCATCCGTACATCCTTACACACAACATTTATATATTGTTTACTTTTAGTTCTTTTCCCACTTGCAACTTGCCTCCTCCTCCTCCTTCTTTATATATTTCCAATACTCTCTCCTAACAATTTCACATTATCTAACTATCTATCTCCTTCCATGTTTGAACAACAACACTTTCAACTTCACGGTCACCATAACCAGCTTACGGTGAAGATGAATAATACAGTGAAAAGAAGAGAAATGAAAAATCCTAAAGAAGAGAAGCTTCAAGTTATGGACTTGAGTGGCATGTCCTTGGATTCACTTCCAAAATCTTCACTTCATTTAGCCCTCGTTTCTAAGCTTGACCTATCTAATAACAATCTAAAGGTATGTCTCCATAATCACACCTTCATACCTTCATACATACATGTTTTGGATGTCGCAGATTTGAAACCGCTTCTGAAGTTAATATATATTTATTCAAAAAATATATACTATGCATTAATTCTAATAAATTTTTGTGAATATGTAATTGAAACTTTTATTATTTAATGGTGACAGAATATTCCGGAGTCGTTAACTGCGAGATTATTGAACTTAGAGATGTTAGACGTGCACTCCAACCAGCTCAAATCTCTCCCAAATTCCATTGGTTGTCTCTCCAAGCTCCAAGTTTTGAATGTCTCTGCCAACTTCATTGAATCTCTTCCTGCAACCATTGAGAATTGCAGGTTTATTTTAATAATTTATCTTTTTTCTTTGAAGAAGTTAATTTACCTTTCTATTATTATATACATATTTCATATGTGCATGTATATAGGTATTATTACTTTCTTTCCACATATATATTTTATTTGACTTCAAATTTTAAGGTGTTGACATTTATTAGAAGAACATCACGTTAAGTATTGTGCCTTGCATGTCACACTGCAAAGAAAAATTTATTTGACTTGATAATCTCTGATTATATATTGAAAATTTAATTGTTTAGTAATAAATCTTAATTAGTTTGAAGAAAAAATTACAACTCCTTTTGTTAGGATTTATTTATAAAAAAATATTTTTGTAAAGAATAATTATTTTAAAAAGTTTTTGCTTGTTTTTTAACATGATTTTTAAAAACATATTAAATTTATTTAAGTTTCTACAAAATCACAAACTTTTGAGTTTTTTTGAAAACTTAAATTTAATAAAGACTAGGTTTAGAAGTTTGTTATTTAATAAAAATTATAAAATTTATTTATTTATTTTTACAAAAACTATAAAAAAAATATGGTTAACCCTTAAAAAATGTTACTGTTTCAAATGAGAAATATTTGTAAAATAGCTATTTTAAAATTAACTTTTTTATAATTGAGATATAAAAATGGGTAGGTAGAATATCACAACTATTATGAGTTAATTCACCAAATAAATATAAGTGGGTTGATAAAAAATTTCTTATAACAATGTAAATAAAGTTATATTTAGATACTATTAATAAATGTTAGTGAATCCTACATAGAAAAAATTTAAACTGGAAAACGGGTATGTTTAAATAAGTGGGATGAGATGAATTATGTCGAGGGTGTATGTCTAAAACTTTGTTTCACCCAAAAAAATTGAGTGTAGGGTGCGGCGAACTCTCTCATTACACCTTTTAAATTTAAAAATCACAAATTTTCATATTAATATCTGTGTGGGCAAAAAAACAAGACGGACTAGGACAGACATATTGCAGGATACTGATTTATCTCCTCCAAATAATTACAGACAAAATAGACATTATCCAGCGAGCCCGTTTTGGAAAATGACTTGGGAGTTTATGAATGCAACAAGTTATCTACTCATGTAAATAAACATTATATTTATAATTGAGATGTAAACAGCTGAAAAATAAACAAGAAATATACGGCTGCCCAATATTTTAATAAATATCCGATCTTTTTTTGTTACCATATCTAATCAATTTACTTTCACATCATCATATGAAGTCACGCAAATCAAACAATAACGTAACTGATGCAAATTGATATTTTATCACAATAATCTATTCAATACTTTCGGTTGATTTAACAATCAGATAACTAACGGTAAAAAAACAAATATCTAAAAATCAATACTATAAGTTTGAGGTCATATATGTGTATATATCAATGTTGGCGTTGATTGTAATTTGTACATGGTTCTTTTTTCTAACGTGCATGCGTATGTGTGAATTTTGACCAACCAGAGCTTTGGAAGAATTGAATGTGAACTTCAACGAGTTGAGCATGCTGCCAGACACAATAGGCTTCGAGCTCATAAAACTCAAGAAACTTTCTGTCAACTCCAACAAACTGGTATTTCTTCCTAGCTCCACCTCTCACCTTACGGCTCTTAAGGTTCTCGACGCGCGTTTGAACTGCCTCAGGAGTCTCCCCGACAACCTCGAGAATCTCATCAATCTTGAAACCCTAAATGTGAGTCAGAACTTTCAATACTTGGAGTCCCTGCCATATTCCATAGGGCTCCTCTTGTCATTGGTTGAATTGGACATTAGCTACAACAGTATCAAAACATTGCCTGACTCCATTGGGTGCCTCCAGAAGCTTCAAAAGCTAAGCGTTGAGGGAAACCCGCTTAGTTCGCCTCCACCTGAGGTGGTGGAGCAAGGATTGCATGTGGTGAAGGAGTATATGTGCCACAAAATGAACTCGGGCAATAAAGTTTCAACCAAGAAGAGATGGTGGATGGTGAAATGTGGAACCTTCAATGGGCACAATAGAAGTGGGAAACACACAGATCACAGAGGTTTTAGCATGCTTCAATATCAGCCAATGAATGGTCTTGCAACACCAGGCTTCATGGGAAAGTTGTCACCTCTTCGCCTATTCTCACCCCGCCGTTCTTTCAATTAAGACGACACTGTAAAATATTTTGTAAAATCTATGTATAAATTCTTTACAGGTTAAAATAGTTTTAATAGCATGGTTGTTTTTGAATTCCAACAATCAGGACATGGCTATTGTAAATGAGAAGAATAAGTGTTGGTTAGGTTGTAAGCAGAATATTGTACGTGTATCATGGATTTGAAAATTGTGGGTTTGTAAAAATTCTTAAACCTGTTCATGTTAAGCTTCTTCTAATGTAAATTAATATCTTATTACGAGTCCTTTTTACAGTTGTAACTTCATTGCAATTTGGCGAACAACAATCATTACAAAATGGCTAAACTCTGTTGGAATTTTATGGAGACTGAGGAAATGAGTTAATGGATTAACAACCAAATGATAAGTGAAAGCAAGCACACCACCAGAAAGAAAAACCAATCTCATTAAATCATATATCCTTTCATACAAGCATCTAGTATTTCGACTAAATTAGCACAAACACTAAGCACAGTGCATGCAGCTCAAACGCAAGAAAGAGTAAAAAAAATGGATATACTTCCGCCCCAAGGAGAAAATCTATCATTAGAGCTTAAAAATTAATGCAACCATGTTTCTGGAATTTTGTTCCTTCATTATCATATGTCAAGCATTAAAGAGCAAAAGTATATAAGAGATAACAGAGTAGTTTGGTATACAAGTATAAGAAAAAATCAATATCTTGAAAATTCACAAGAGCACAAAAGGGAAGATTCAATCTTAAAGACAATAGAGACAAGAATAAAGGAAATAGGAGGAAATCAAGTGACAACCCCAAATTCTAATGTAGGCAATGAAAAGAGAATGGAGGAAGAGATAGAATTAGTTGGGGTAAGAGGGAAGGGGGGTAATAGAAGAAGATACAAAGGAAATAGGTAACTTGAGTAACAATGGAAGAAAACCAGACCTCTTAAATTGCCTGTGATACTTTATTTTCTCTGGTCTTTGAGATTTCCAAATGTTAACATGCTTGTTATATAGATCTCTGCTACTGATATTTAACCATGTCAGTGTAACTAAAGTTTAGTAAATATACGAAGTACAAACATATCACATTTGATTCCAGTTCTATCGCCCACGCACTTTAAACACCCAACCTAATCTAGAGTCTAGAGGAAAAAAAATCTTTCAATTTTTTTGGGGTTAAAATTTATAACGGAAGACTAAGACCTGGTGTGAGGTGGAGAAATGCTGCCATATGACTAAGAGATCATGGATTCAAATTGTGCAGTTAGTCTTTTGCAAAAGCAAAGGGGAAAAAAAGCAACAAAATCAACAAAGAGCCTAACCCTTTCCTAGACCCATTATTGCAGGAGGTTTAAGGCACTAAAATGCCATTTTTTTCACAAAACCAACATCTACAAAAATAAAAATAGAAAATGTCAGCAAAACACAAGAAATGTAACCATTTAAAGAAAACATAGTGAAAAAATTCCTAGTGTTAATGGCGTTAAAATCCTTGAAGCTATCAGCCTGGACCGGTGTCCACCTCAAAAAGAGTTAAAACACAAGTTCACTTGACAAACCTGAGACTGAATGTGGATTTGGAGCTGCAATGTGACATCTAAGATGATGGGTTTTTCTTATAGAGAAAGGAACTGCTACATTTAAGTCAAAATACTAAGGTATAATAAACCAGAGGCAAAGCAGCCTCAATGTGGTTCAGACTCTTCCTGAGATCAAGTTGTCTCCAAGAGACTTGGTGCAAATGCAACTCAAACCTAGGTTATGTTGACAAATTCATAACCAATTTTCCTTAATCACAAGTGAAATTAGAAAGAAAAAAATTTCTTTCAGAATATTTAGCAGGGTAACAGTAACACACATTGATCTCCCATCTTAAAGGAGAGTCTCTCACCTATTTCTTGCTTCAATAGTACAAAAGGTTAACAGTGGAAAGAAAATCAACTGTCAACGCAAAGTTGCGTAATTATCAAGTATACTTGAGTTTATCAGGGAAGAATGGTTAATAACCATTGGGTATCATAGAGTCACTCGATAATGAAGATGGATGCATTTTAGAGAACAGCTATGTCTTATGTATCTAGGACGAATGGCTTTTTATGTTTATACAACAAAAAATAGAAGTTTGAAGAGAGCACAACCTTAGGAAAGGGATTAGATATATATAAAGGAAGTATACTGCTATATCAGACAGAGAATGAGCAGGATCATCCTACAAAGTAAACAAGATAAGCATATAATGAAATCACATAAACATAACACAATCAGCCTATCCATAACCAAATCTCCATTCTCTTTTTCATGCCTGATCTTTCATTCACCAGAATTGTTTATAACCTATAGCCAGACAGTAACAACCACCACAAGAAATATTTGCACCACAAATACAGTCAGTAACAAAAGAAAACATCCAAGTAGCACAACATGTATCCATACATTCAACAAGTAACACATACCAATGTTATTAATCACAGTGGTTTGTTCAAATTCCAATACCTTACGGCATCGTTATAGCATCTATTCAACTACATTTTGTACTAAACCGTGTATCCTCTTTGTTCAGATTCAACTATGCTATATTCTATATCACCAATATAGTTGATATTTAGCAACATTGAAACAAATCACAAATTCAACCACCGATAACCACAACAATTTTAAGCCAAAAATGTTAACACAAATTTCAAGTATATCAAACCAACTAAATATCAGAAAACCAGATCAAGTCGCTATAGACATTTCAATTCAAATTCAGCAACCCTAATCTATCATAATTGGGAGCCAGAAATTATCATAATCATAGACAAATTCAAACTACAAAATTCATCAAAAAAAGATAACAACAAAATGAAATTCAAATTCAGCTAAGATAAGCAGGGATCTTGATGCGAAGGAAGAGCATACTCATAACATAAGCAATAACAATCGACGAAACACCAGCCGAAGCATACGAAACCTTCACAGATCTATCACGGTTCCGATCAAGCGCAAGATCCAGCATTATAATCCCAACTCCACCGAGAACGAACATGAATCCCGACGACAGACCTTCAATAATATACTGACCGTTAACACGGCCGGACATGAACACAACCGGTTTTACCGAGCCGGTGTAGGGATCCTGTGTGGAACCGATACCGGGAGGCTCGACGATGATGTCGTAGACGATGCCGGAGACGACCATGAAGTAGGTGAGGAGGACGAGGGCGAAGACGACGTTGGAGGAGGGGAGGGAGATCGACGGAAGCTTCAGACGGAGACGCGGTGGACGGAGGAAGCTGAATGGGAGAATACGAATGACGTGGAAGATCGGATCCATTGATCCGGCGGAGGATGAGTCGGTTGCGGTGAAGGATGAAGTGTGTTGAACCGGGTTCTCCGATTTGGGTGGCATTTTTCGGGTCGGGTTAGCACAGTCTATACTCTATAACGTTGAATAGAAGAGTTCTGAGTTTAAGAGAGTGCGAGGTGTGTAAAAAATCCAAAATGGATACTGAAAAGATAAAAACTCCAAAATGGATTTTTTTTCCCCTTTTTTAGTTTTTTTTTCTTCTTTCACACTTTATTTTTATTTATAAAAAGAATATTTATTATATACGGTAATTACATCCTTTAAAAAAATACAGTATATTTTTATATCTTTTATCATAACTCATATATCTTTTACAGCTGTGCTATCTGTACACCATCTTTTTCATACACCATATATACACCTTATGGAACAACAACATAAAATGGTGGCAGCACAAAATTCAAGAAAAGTTAAATTAATAAAATAATAAAAATAGTATAGTAAATGTATATTTATACGGTGTAGTGTACACTTATAGTGTACAAATATCTTTTCCCTATCTTTTATCATAACTCATAATTCATATTTAGTAATTAGTTATGTAGGACAGACACCATTGAAAATATATATTTGTGTCAGTGTTAATGTTCAACCTCTATTCCTTAAATAAAATAGAAAAGTATTGAAGTAATTAATTTTACAAATACGTAAGTTGTTGATTAAGATATGAGGATATTTGATCATTATATATTATATATAAGTGTTGTTCGATACTAGGGATATTTACGAGGACGTGACTCGGGATGTGTTATGGATAGAGGTAGAGTATACGACCCAACCAAGGATTGCACCTAGGTGATAACCGAGTACCTAATCAGCAGGGTCATGAGCTCTGATGCTAGAAGTTCGGACGCGTAGTATGTAACACCCCTCTAATAACCCGCGACAATTAAACAATTATTAAATCAGAGTAAGCATGCAAGAGGTGTCACAATTCATAAGTAAAGAAAATCACATTGGTACATGTCATGCCTTCACTGAAACGTCTGAAATTATAACTCATTAACCAAAGTCATGTTTTGCACAGCGGAATTAATTCATCAAGTCAACATTCATCATTTAATGTATAAGACTTCAAATAACAAAACAAAATAGAGTTATAATCCAAAACTCCAAAACAACGCGTTCCCAGTGTTACAACTACCAGAGCATGACACCGACTCGATAACTAATAACCGACTTATGAGCTAATCCTCACCAAGTCGCGCCGCTATCCTCAATCTGAAAATGACAACAAGTAAGGGTGAGTCTCATCACAGTTAACCAATGTTATTGCATCATAAATAATAACATATCATAGTTATATCATTCACCCAATTGTTTCATATTCAGACAAATCATCATTCACACATCCACAGCAATACCATTCTTAGAAATCACATGCCCAAGAAAACTGACTTCCTCTAACCAGAATTCACACTTCGATAGTTTGACAAAAAGTTGCTTCTCTTTTAACAGCCCCAATACCGTTCTGAGATGCTCCGCATGTTCTTCTTCATTCTTAGAATATATCAGGATGTCATCTATAAATACTACTACGAACTTGTCGAGATACGGATGGAAGATCCTGTTCATATACTCCATAAAAACACCAGGTGCATTAGTAACTCCAAACGGCATCACAGAATATTCATAATGTCCATACCTCGTTCTAAAAGCAGTCTTCTGAATATCGTCATCTTTCACACGTATCGATGATACCCAGACCTCAGATCAATCTTACTAAACACACGTGCTCCAACCAACTGGTCCATCAAATCATCAATCCTCGGCAATGGATACCGATTTTTGATAGTAACCTTGTTCAATTGTCTGTAATCCACACACAGCCTCATTGAACCCTCTTTCTTCTTTATCAGCAACACAGGCGCACCCCATGGCGAAACACTAGGACGAATAAATTTCTTCTCAAGCAATTCCCCTAACTGCTTCTTGAGTTCAGCCAATTCAGACGGCGACATACGATACGGTGCCATCGACACTGGACTAGTTCCCGGAACCAAATCAATAGAAAACTCCACTTCTCTTTCCGGTGGCAATTCGTTCACTTCTTCTGGAAAAACTTATGGAAATTCACATACCACAGGTAACTCGCTACTCGCCACTTTTTCTTTCACATCCATCAATGCGAACAACATAAACACTGTTGCACCATCCTTAATAGCCTCATTCACTTGCCTAGCTGTCATTTCCAGACTATCAAAACTAACCTCTTCAGGAAAAATTACCGTCTTCGCAAAACAGTTGATATGAACACGGTTGAATTCCAACCAGTTCATTCCCAGGATTACATCGAGTTGCTTCAACGGAAGGCACACTAAGTCCATCCCGAATTCTCTACCAAAAATGTCAACCGGACAATTCAGGCATGCAGACGAAGTAGTTACTGAACCCGACGCAGGAGTGTCAATAACCATACTTCCATTTATGTCAGATATTTCAAGATTTAACGTCTCAGCACAATCCAAAGAAATAAAAGAATGAGTTGCTCCAGTATCAATAATTGCAACTAAAGGTATGCCATGAATGAAACACGTACCTTTAATCAACCTGTCATCTGGAGTAGTCTCTGACCCGGTCAAAGCAAAAACCTTTCCTCCTGATTGGTTCTTCTTCGGCTTAGGACAATTCGGACTGATGTGGCCCTCTTATCCACAGTTATAACAAGTCACAACCCTCTTCTTGCAATCAGCAGCAATATGACCCACTTGGTCGCACTTGTAACACTTCTTCTGATCAAGCTTGCACTCATTCCTACGATGTCCCATCTCGCCACAATTGTAACATATGATACGAGCACTGGAATCTCCCCCACTGGGTTTCTTCCAATCAGCAGCTTTGCCTCTACCATATGGCTTACCTCTATCCATATGTTTCTTTCCTTTCTTGTCAACCAACTCGCGAGAGTGAGATGACTTCATCTTGATGTTATCTTCCTCAAAGATTCTACTACAATCTACAAGGTCAACAAATCTCCGGATTCTCTGGTACCTGATACCTTGCTTGATCTCATCACGAAGACCATTCTCAAATTTGACACATTTCGAGAACTCATTGGCTTCATCCTCATTGTAGTGCACATAGTACCTTGCCAGTTCCACAAACTTGGCCGCATACTCTGGTACCGACATATTGCCTTGAACTAGTGCCAGAAATTCAACTTCCTTTCTGCCCCTGACATCTTCAGGAAAATACCTCCTCAGGAATTCCCTTCTAAATACAGTCCAAGTAATTGTTGTACCATCAGCATCCAGTTCAGCTATGGTTGACATCCACCAGTCATCAGCCTCCTCAGATAACATATGAGTACCATACCTCACCTTGAGATCCTCAGCACAGTCAATGACTCTGAAAATCCTCTCGATCTCCTTAAGCCATTTCTGAGCACCTTCAGGATCATGCGTGCCTTTGAACAATGGAGGATTGTTCCTCTGAAAACTGTTCAGCTGCCTGTCAGCACCAATCGCAGCACCATTGGCATTCCCTCCCAGCACACCAGCAATCATTCCCAGAGCCTCAGCGATAGCATCATCATTCTTCCTCCTCTTCCAGCCATTGTTCTGCTTAACACAACAATCCAGTCAGAACAAAAGTATCGATAATAACTCGTATTAATCGCATACACAGGAAAGACTGACACTAAGACGCAAAGACTCTGGTCACAACAACCGACTATGCTCTGATACCACTATTGTAACACCCCTCTAATAACCCGCGGCAATTAAACAATTATTAAATCAGAGTAAGCATGCAAGAGGTGTCACAATTCATAAGTAAAGAAAATCACATTGGTACATGTCATGCATTCACTGAAACGTCTGAAATTATAACTCATTAACCAAAGTCATGTTTTGCACAGCGGAATTAATTCATCAAGTCAACATTCATCATTTAATGTATAAGACTTCAAATAACAAAACAAAATAGAGTTATAATCCAAAACTCCAAAACAACGCGTTCCCAGTGTTACAACTACCAGAGCATGACACCGACTCGATAACTAATAACCGACTTATGAGCTAATCCTCACCAAGTCGCGCCGCTATCCTCAATCTGAAAATGACAACAAGTAAGGGTGAGTCTCATCACAGTTAACCAATGTTATTGCATCATAAATAATAACATATCATAGTTATATCATTCACCCAATTGTTTCATATTCAGACAAATCATCATTCACACATCCACAGATAAACAGACAAGTCGTCATATAACATATATCATCATATTAAAACAAGTCATGCACATGTATGAAACTGACACTATGCATGTGGTACCAACATCACCAGTGGAAATCATCCACCGACCGATCTATCATCATCCAGATACGGCCCTGCCAGCACAGATTCCACACAATGGGAATCTTGCCCTTCACTGTATCCTCTCATCATTAAGATACAATCCTCATCAAATGACTATGAATGCATGCAAACATATATATATATATAACATACTTTCATCCTTACCATTCTATGAGTAGCATCATCTATACTCATTTCATCATCATCATCATCATTACTAAGCATGTTCATATATACATTAACATCATTCAATACAATCAATCATCAGTAAACCACATAATCACATCACAGGGTTTACACAGTCTCAAACAGCATACAAAATAGGCCTACAGATCGAAAGTTACACATCATTGAACTTTCCAGAAAAATCACAAAACAAAAATTTCACATACAGAAGCCATACGCGTATCATCAAGTCCATACGCGTCCATACACGTATCACCATCCCTCATACGCGTATCATACGCATTCCCTCAGAGTCAAAAATGGCCTAAAAACAACCTCATACGCGTATCAGCCTTGCCATACGCGTATCATCAGATCAACTTCCTCTTTTAAAAATTCCATACGCGTATGAGCATCCTCATACGCTCTCATACGCAATTCACCAGTACAAGGTACTTTGGGACAGGGCAGCTGCGTATCATACGCGTATAGCCCTCGGGGAATGTCCCTCATACGCGTATGACCTCATCCCATACGCGTATGGCACTGTTTCATACGCGAAACACCAGAAAAATTTGTCCAGAACCTGCAACTTCGTAACAGTCCAAAACCCATTCGTTTTTACTCATACCAGTCCACGATTTTGAGTCTAAAAACCAGAAAATTCACATCTAAACAGCATACGAATTCATCCACAACCACAGTATATGATTCCATAATCAATTTCATTCATCATACCCTAAATCTATCAGTTATTAGGGATTAACAGTCCAAATTTCAATGATGAACACAAATAACAATTCAGAATATAGAATCAATGGATCCAACCATACTCCTAATCCATACTATCACCTATAATACGATAAAAGAGATTAAACGGAGAGTCTCCCCTTACCTCGGATAAAAGTCTTGGTTCTTGGTCTCTCCCTCTACAGTTCTCCGTCACGTTCCTCGTTCCAACTTCTGTTCTTTCACGTTCTTTCTTCCCAATTCCCAATTATTTTATGAAAAATAATAATATTGAGATTAGTGAAAGTTTTACTAAACCACACCCCCATCTTTACTATTTCCTCATATGGCCCAAATGCCATAAACCATTATTTATTCATTATTTTCACAAAATCCCTATAATTCTAATTATTAATTCAATATTCCAATTAAATTAATATTAAAATTATACGGGTGTTACATACTAGAGGCATATGAAAAGTCACTAGTATAACTCGGACGTAACGTATGGCTGTTACAGGCAAGTCGACTATTACTGATGCTTGAATGTGTCATTCATGGCTAGATATTAAAGGACATAGAAACGTCTATAACCATCGAAGTTCCAAAAATGCTTCTTAAATGAGGCTTTAAGGGACCAAGCTGAGGCTATAAAAGGGGCTCCCGCAAGAGGGTTAAGCAAGACACTTCTCTTGGAAAAAAGTGCATCCCTCACTGCTTCCAAATCCTCAAAGCTCGTCATAGTAACATCTAATTTCTAAACTTTCCTCACCTCTGAGGATAAACTCCACCATATCCAATTTTTTACACAAGAACAATATCATTAAATAGAGATAATTTTTAAGTAATATGTTTTAACTTGTTGTGTTTAAATTACTATGAAGAAGATAAATTTACGTGATAATTGATCGTACCTTTGTTTACATGTGTTGATTGATGAAAGTGTTTTTTCAATATTAATTAAATATAAATGTGTGTTGAAGTAGAAAAAATGTGTGATTTATACGTGGCAATGGAAATTTAGTTGATATTATGTAATTTGATATGTTTTATTTTTGTATTTTAAAGTTATTATTATTTGTAAAATAATCGAACCACTCAGATGATACAGATGCATACTTTAGGTAGTTTTTGTTTGTTGGTTTTTCTTCATCACTCTGTTATTGAAATTTATCATAAGTTTCTTCAATTTTTTTCCTCTCAATATTAAGTATTTTCCTTCAACTTTCAATTTTCTTACACAAGTTAGTGAGCTTGATTGTTGTTTTGTTCTTCTTCGTGGTTACTTCTCTCGAATTTTTAATTTCGGAGGTCTTGTTTTGATTTGCATAATTTTCATCAAGATTATTCAATTTTAGAGATAGTTAGGTTTCAAAAACTTCTGAAGTCGCCAAAGGTTAAGAATTTGGATACCTAGTTAAAATATCTGGTGAAACGTGATGATGGGGGATGAATTTGGAGGAGAAGGGTAAGGAAGATAATTTAGAGGATGAGGTGTTTAAAGTAATGTCGCTTAGAAAATTGGTGAAAATAGAGAGATAAAGATATGTTATTGTATGTTCGAAGATCGATAAAGAATGTGTGTCTACTTCGAATGCGATAGATGAGACAATGGCAATGATCTTGAGGCTACAAAATGAGAAGAGTTCAGTTGAGAATGAAGTGAATCAATTTTGGAGGATGGTGGGGGAGAGACAAGAGTATGATTGTAAAGTAATTGAATCGTTGAGTGGAATGTTGTTGAACATGCTTTTCATAAGAGCTTTTTGGAGGAATTGGGGATTTTTAAGGAGAGACTGAGAGAGTTTTATGAGGGATGGTGAAATTTAGAAAATTAAAATAGCTGATAATTTAAAGGAATTTTGTAATTTCTCTATTGAATAAGATCTAGATGAATCTTTAAATTCCCTTTCACACTAAGTTGAAATGCTCCTATTTGTCTCAAGAATGTTGTTAAATGGAATGCCATTTGCATCATTTCAACTTTCATATTCACTACATTAATCTTGTGAGTATAGTTTATGATGTGAACATTTATCAACATAACTAGATTAGTTAGTGTGTAATTAGTTAAAAGGTAGTTACATTTATCACTACATCACTTATTTACCTCTTATCTTATCTCATGCGCATAAGCTATATATATATATATATATATATATATATATATATATATATATATATATATATATATATATATATATATATATATATATATATATATATATATATATATATAAAGCTTCTTTCTTTCATTTTTATTAAGTTGTAGCAGAATTATACATTCATAATGGAAAATTATTCTTTCCAACTGTGTTATTTCCTCAATATCAATATGGTATCAGAGCTCAATGAAATCTGGTGACCATTCCTTTTTGTTCAGTTCTTGAACTTTCTTCCTTCTTCTTCGAGTTTCTTCCCTTTCTCAATTCAATCATGGATCACCAGAGCTACTTATATTTTCTCAAAAAAATCTAAAAATCCCTACTACATTTGAACGAAAGCTTTGTCTTGATTCTATTTGCTCTGCCTTTGGACATCAAGAATTATTACACATGGTCGCATTTGATACATATCGCATTGATATCTAAGAACAAAGAGAAGTTCATTGATGGCTAGTTTCCCAAACCCCCTGCTTCTAACCCACTATATTCTCAATAGATTTGCTGCAACGCTATGTTGCTTTCTTGGATTCATAGATCAATTTTTAAATAAATTATGAAATATGTCTTGTGGACCGATAATGCAGCAAAATTTTGGAAGAATCTTCGCGTTAGGTTTTTGCATAGTGACATTTTTTGTATCTCAGATATTCAAGAATATCTTTATCGATTTTTCCAAGGTATTATTTATGTTTCAGAATAATTTACTCAATTGAAAGCACTTTGGGATGGATTAGAAAAATGTTGTCTCATTCCTTATTATAAATGTTCTTTTGCTTACACTTGTTGTGTTGTTGATTCTACTAGAACATGTTGTGAACAAGACTGTGTAAATCGTTTATTAAAAGGATTAAATGAACACTTTGCACATTCAAAATCACAAATTATGTTGATATTCCCTCTCCCTAACATTGATAAGGTTTTCTCACTAGTCATTCAGCAAGAACGTGAAATTATTTCAAGTTTTCCCATGGATTGTACTGAGTCTACACATATTACAGTGCATGTTAACTCTCAAAGTATTTCTATTGGCTAAGGAACTCAGTTCAGCAACTGGGAAAAGATCCAATCCTTCTCCAAAAAGAGATAACAAGGTTTGTACTTATTGTGGAAGTATAAACCATACAATGGACGCTTGTTTCTTGAAGCATGGATATCCACCAGGCTATAGACAAATAAGGAAAACTCATAACTATGGCTAAGGTTCTTCGTAATCTCAAGTGAACAATGCTTCAAATGCCCCTGTTGTTTTTGAAGATTCATCTTCCTCCTCCTTTGGTTTCACTTGTAACACCCCATTTATACCCGACGAATATTATTAAAATCAGAGTTACAAAATTCAACATACAAATAGGATGTCACGTTTACTTCTTAAAACAACGGCATTTAATCGCATGTAAAACAGATACATAACACTTAAAATTTGGATGAACCGATAACAACATAATTTGATCTTCAAGAACAAACCAACTTTCATTAATTAAGCAGCGGAATCACAATTTCAACTTAAATTACATATCGTCTTGTTCAACCGAAAACAACTTCAAAGACAACAAAATGCTTATTGATATCAACTTAAAATTCAACAACTAAAGTAATGACAACAATAAAGCAACAAGCGTTCATCCCCCGAGTGTTACTTACTCACTCTGGATTACCTGCACGTTAACAATATAGGGGTAACATTCAAACAAAAGGGGTGAGATATCGAACCATAAAATCAGATGTATGATAAATACTATATTAAATTCAGATCATACAAAATCACCACTTCACAACTTTATAAAAACGTTTATTGCAACGCAATCATCAACATAATATAATAACAACTTCATCATCACAACAACTCAGAAATGCAACACGAAATACGACCCGTACAATGCACATGCATGTGGTACCATTGGAGCAGAACTCCCAACTTAAAAACGGAGCAGAACGCCCAACTTAATAATTGTCAATTAATAGAGGCATCAACAAGGCATAAGCCTTCATCACAGTTTGCCAATCAAGGCCAAGGCATAAGCCTTCGTCGCAGTTTGCCAGTCCAGGCCGTCACAAAATATGCAATGTATGTGACTCATGAATGCGACATCACAACAATAGCGTCAACATCAACCATTCAACAACAGTCAATAACAACAACACAACATTAATAATTCAACTACAACTTAGCAACAATAATCATACATCGCAAGGTATAAGTGAAGGATA
Organism: Vicia villosa; assembly: GCF_029867415.1. Lineage (NCBI taxonomy): Eukaryota > Viridiplantae > Streptophyta > Magnoliopsida > Fabales > Fabaceae > Vicia > Vicia villosa. The sequence continues at coordinate 114,971,990 of NC_081183.1, read as the reverse complement.
GAAAAACACTTAGAAATGGGGGTTTGAATAAGTGTGACTTTAAAAACTTGTAAGATAAAAACAATTAGCACAATTATATTTATCCTGGTTCGTTGTTAATGAAACCACTCCAGTCCACCCCCTTAGAGTGATTTACCTCAACTAAGGATTTAATCCACTAATCAATCTAATTACAATGGTTTTCCACTTAGATACCCTTTAAGTCTTCTAGAGTATTTTGATCACAACTTGATCACTCTAGGAAATCAACACTTAGAAACTTCTAAGTCTTCTAGAGTCTGCTGATCTAACTGATCACTCTAGGAACCTTTTACAATCAATGTAAAATAAATGTTACAAGAGTATGAATTGCTTATGATCAAGCGATAATCACAACTGTGATATTTCTCTTAAGTTCTAAGCTTAACACTCACTAAATATTACAAGAGTTTGTGAGGTTGAAGATGAAGTTCGTGAGCTTTGAATTTGACAACATTTTGGTATATTTCACAATTGTTGGTTAGCTACTTCTGATTAGAACTTCCATATTTATAGGTGTTTGAGAAGATGACCATTGGGTTACATTTAATGCATTGCGTGAATAGTACAGCTTTGCATTTAATGTTTCACACTTTTGTCAACTACCTCGAGCCATGCTTTTCCTGCTTTTACTGACTTTGCCTTTTGTAGCTTCTAACGTTCCTTTTGTCAGTCGGAGATTAAACTTAATAGTCTGTCATCTTGTACTTGCTTTTGATCTTAGATTTGTGAATACAATGTTTGAATAATCAGAGTCACAGCTTGGTGCAAAGCATCTTCTTGTCTTCTGACTTTGAAGAGCTTTAGCGTGATACCATAAGAACTTCAGTGCTTTTGCTTCTGACTTCATGTTCTTCTGATGCTTCATAGACCATGTTCTAATTCTGCTTGACCATCTTCTGATGTCTTGCGAGAGCATATTCTGATGCAGTCATCTTGAACCTTCTGAGTCAATGCTTCTTAGCGTTGAATTGTGCATACTCCTTATATATTTCCTGAAATGGAAAATGCATAAGATTAGAGTACCACATTGTCTTATACAAAATTCATATATATTGTTATTATCAAAACAAGAATATTGATCAGAACAAATCTTGTTCTAACAATCTCCCCCTTTTTGATGATGACAAAAACATATATAATTGATATGAATTTGCAATCAGAATAACAGATGACCAAGGACAATTACACAGTTATAACATAAGCATATAAACAGAGTGTGTGAATATGTCTCCCCTGAGATTAACAATCTCCCCCTGAAATAAATACTAGAATAATTTATAAATAAAAGACTTCCCTGAGTATTTTTCATTTCAGTAGAGACTTTCACTTTGCCTAGAACTTCAGAATATTCAGAGCTTCTGCTTCTTACTTCCATAGGACAGCTTCAGAGCTTTGAATTTCTTCTTTGTAATAGAATGCTTGATTATATCATAACATTCTTGAATGTATCAGAGCATCATCAGATCATCTTTACATCCTGAAATGTATCAGAGCATACTAGATGAAAATATCAGAGCATGAATGTATCAGAACATTCTTGAGAAAGAAAATGTATCAGAGTATTCAAAAAAGAATATATTAGAGCATTCTAAGATGAATATCAGAACATTCTTCTTCTAGCTTCTGATCTTGAAGCTTCACAGCACTAAGCTTTCTTCAAAACTTTAAGAACTTGCTTCTTTATAGAATTGCTTTTCCTCATGTATTTGCTTCTCATGCTGAGCTTTTTCAGAATATATTCAATCCTGCAAAAATCTCAAAGACCTTGCAAATAATGTTAGGAATGTTGAGACTTAATCCCAGCAATTGATATGATAAAGCATTAAAATTCTCCCCCTTTTTGTCATAACATCAAAAAGCATTAAAAGATTCAGATGATAAAAGACACATAAAGAGAATAAGATAATATTTCATTGATCAAAATTTATCAGAAGTACAAAACAGATAGAAGCAGATGCAAGAAACAGATGCATAAAAACAAGAAAACAACTAAGTTCCTTCAGAAGTTTGATTGATCTGGATCCCAAGGATATACTTGAGTTCTCCCATCATGCTCATTTCAAACTCAGCCTGCATAGATTTAGCAAACTCCTTTCTAAGGGTAGCATTAGATGTCCCAAAGATAATATCATCAACATATATTTGGCAAATTAAAATATCCTTTTTAAAGGTTTTACAGAAGAGTGTTGTATCCACTTGTCCTCTAGGGAAACAATTATCCAGAAGGAAAGAACTTAATCTTTCATACCAAGCTCTAGGAGCTTGCTTCAGGCCATATAATGATTTCTTTAATTTGAAAACATGTTCTGGAGACTTAGAGTCTTCGAAAACAGGAGGTTGGTGGACATATACTTCCTCATCTATATAACCATTTAAGAAGGCACTCTTAACATCCATCTGATACAGAGTGATGTTGTTCTGAGTGGCAAATGAAATTAACAAGCGAATAGATTCTAACCTGGCCACTGGTGCAAAGGTTTCTGTATAGTAAATACCTTCTTGCTGACTATAGCCCTGAGCAACCAGTCTGGCTTTGTTTCTTACAACTTCTCCTTTTTCGCTTAGCTTGTTTCTGAAGACCCACTTGGTTCCAATGATGTTGAATCCTTTTGGCCTTGGAACAAGATCCCATACGCCATTCCTTATAAACTGATTGAGTTCTTCTTTCATAGAAATTATCCAGTCACAATCCTCCAGAGCTTGATCAACAGAAGTTGACTTAATAAGAGATACTAGACCAAATTGACGTTCTGCATTGTTCTTAAGGAATGCTCTTGTTCTGATAGGATCTTCTTTCTTCTCAATGATAACATCTTCTAAGTGAGCAGAGTTGAGTCTAGAAGATCTTCTGATAGTTGGCTCTTCAGAAATTCTGAGATTCTCTAATGAAGCAGCAACTTGATCTTCTGACACCTTGCTTCTGGGTTCTTCAGAGTCTGAGTTAGAGATTTCAATATCTGCAAAATTCTCAAACTGCTTTGGCTTTTCAAGACCAAGCTTATCATCAAATTTGATATTGATTGATTCTTCAACAATCAATGTTTCAGTATTATATACTCTGTAGCCTTTAGAGCGTTCAGAATATCCAAGAAGGAAACACTTCTGTTCCTTAGAATCAAACTTATGCAGATGATCTTTAGTGTTCAGAATATAACATACACATCCAAAAGGATGGAAATAAGAAATGTTGGGCTTTCTGTTTTTCCATAATTCATAAGGAGTCTTATTAAGAATAGGTCTAATAGAGATTCTATTATGAATATAACACGTTATGTTAATTGCTTCTGCCCATAAATGCTTAGCCATATAGGTTTCATTAATCATGGTTCTGGCCATTTCTGGTAGAGTCCTATTCTTTTGCTCTACAACTCCATTTTGCTGTGGAGTTCTAGGGAAAGAGAAATCATGGGCAATACCATTTTCTTTGAAATAAATCTCAAAGAATTTGTTCTCAAATTCGCCACCATGATCACTTCTAACCTTTATGATTTTACACTCTTTCTCAGATTGAATCTGAGTGCAGAAGTCAAAGAACACAGAATGAGACTCATCCTTGTATTTCAAGAACTTTACCCATGTCCATCTGCTATAATCATTTACGATGATTAATCCATATTTCTTCCCTCTGACAGATGCTGTTTTGACTGGTCCAAATAGATCAATGCGCAGAAGTTCTAGCGGCCTAGAGGAAGAGACAACATTCTTAGACTTAAATGCAGGTTTGGAAAAAATCCCTTTCTGGCATGCTTCGCAAAGAGCATCTGATTTATATTTCAGATTAGGGAGTCCTCTGACCAGATTAAGTTTGTTAATCTGAGAATATTTCCCAAACTAGCATGGCCTAATCTTCTGTGCCAGACCCATTGCTCTTCACTAACAGACATAAGACAAGTTACCTTCTGATTCTTAAGATCTTGAAGATTAATCTTATAAATGTTGTTCTTTCTCTTGCCTGTAAATAGGATTGAGCCATCCTTCTGACTAATAGCTTTACAATACTTTTGATTGAAGATTATATCATAACCATTGTCACTTAATTGACTTATGGATAATAAGTTATGAGCTAATCCATCTACTAACAGAACATTAGTTATGGAAGGAGAGTTATCAATGCTTATATGGTTCCAGAGCCAATGATCCAGCCCTTCTGATTCCCTCCAAACTTTACTTCGCCAGCAGATTTAAGCACTAGGTCTTGGAACATAGACCTTTTTCCCGTCATGTGCCACGAGCACCCAGAGTCCAGGTACCATGACATGTTTTGCTTTGTCTTTTTGGCTGCCAAGGATATCTGCAACATGAATAATCTCTTCCTTAGGTACCCACAATTTCTTGGGTCCTTTCTTGTTAGTTCTCCTCAAGTTCTGATTGAACTTGGGTTTAGCATGGAAATTAATAGGAGGTACAACATGATATTTATTAGTCTGAGCAACATGATATTTTCTATTTTGTGTCACATGCTTCTTTGTGTGTGTAATGTGGAAACTCTTAGCATGTGATGTGAGCCTAATATCATGGGAGTGGCCATACTTGAATTGATCATACAAAGGTTTGTATGTGATTTTCATATCCTCAACAGATTCAAGTTTGTATGGGGTTTCACCCTCATAGCCTATGCCAGCTCTCTTGTTTCCACTAACTGCATATATCATAGAGGCAAGTTGACTTCTTCCAATACCTCTAGATAGAAATTTCCTGAAACTCAAGTCATATTCCTTAAGAATATTCTTCATGCTCAGAATAGACTTTTCTAAACTAGAAGATAACTCAGCATCTTTGGATAGTTTTAAAACTTCTTTTTTAGTTCAGAATTTTCTAATTCAAGCTTCTTAGTTTCAGATGCAAAGAGCTTTCTCAGCTTTTTGTATTTGATACTAAGCTTAGCCTTGATTTCCAGAATTTCAGTTAGGCTGGAAACTAGCTCATCTCTAGACAGTTCACAAAATACCTCTTCAGAGTCTGAGTTTGATTCTGATGTAGATTCTGATTCAGCATCAATAGTAGCCATTAGCGCTATATATAAAGGTTCTTTCATTTACTTTTGATAATTTGTAACAAAATTACATTCACAATAGAAAACTTTTTTGTCCAACTATGGTATTCTCTCAATATTTACAACATTTTATTTTGTTGTATTTGTCTCTTGGTTGAGGGGAAAATGGTGTTGGTTCTTATTGTAAGCATGAAACAATGATATGTAATGAAAGAAAAATTCATATTGTCATCAATAATTTTTTTTTGGTTGTTTGACATTGAAGCACTTATCAAAATCTTTAATATTGAAGAGAAATTTTGAAGATGAAAGTGAAACCCTGGAAGACACATGACAACATGGTTTGCTTCTGAATGAAGATGAATATATATTTATAAAATGTTTGATGACTCACTATTTTACTTTTGTCATGTTGTCATGTCATATAATTACAATTTTCTCAATATTTAACAAAAAATGATTAATTCCAAAATATTATTAGAAAAGATTAATCAACCGTAAAAACTAATATATAACTTTTATTATTAAATAAGTGATTAAAGTGAAATCTTAAATTAAGTTAACTGACTTAATAACTAATTAAGTTTTAAACTTATATACACAAAAATTCAAAAGTATTATTTTCATTCACAATGTTTATTGGGTTCTATTTGTCTATTTCACTATCGAAGCACATCTACACATTGCTCCAATTAAAAGTCTAAAAATAAAGATACACAGTTAAGTTAAATAAAAAACTAATAATAATAATAATAATGATTAAAAATTAACAATTTAGAAAGTACACAATAATTCTATTTTCATTTATATGCTCCATGCAATTCAAGCCCAAAATCCAACTAACATTTAACCAAAAAATAACAAGCTCTTCTCTTCCATAATTTTCTCAACAAACTATCGACTTCAAGAATCACATTTATTTTACACAACTTTGGAACACACTCTCCTCTTCTAAAATTTTCCTAACAACCATGTCTTTAAGAACCACATTTTCCTTCTCTTCAACCACTTCACCTTACACATCCCATGATTCAAACATGCAAAAATCTCTAAAATCTTACAAGTCTAACAAAAATTCAACATAATTGTTCCTACTTCCTACAAATTAATTTTAAAAAACCAATACACAATGAGTGCATTATAGAGAACAAAATCAAAGGAGAGTAATAATAGAATCAAAGAAAAGAAGTGATTGAACTAAGAGGAACCAAACATAGTTTAGATGCTTAAAATTAGATAGAGGGAACTAAAAATAAAATCAAAGAGACATTAAAATTAAAAAAAGTAAATATTCATTCTCTTCTCTCAATTTCTCAAAAAATAATAAATTTCAAACAAGCATCACATACACCATGATTCCAATTCTAAATATCTCTATATACTCTCTAGAGCCCATTTTATTATTAATTAATATCATCCTATGAAATTTTATAATTTGCTATAATTATGAGATTAAACTTTATTTTTAATTTAACTCTTTTTAAAAAATGTTTAAATTTTCTATCAAACCAAATAATAATAAAAATAATATATAAATAACTTGACCGACATCTTTTTAGTTTAGAATTGTCAAAAATATTTATTTTAACATTTGTTTTTGCAAAGTTGTCATTATGCTAAATTATTTTTTAGTTTTTATTATAATCATTTCAAATATTAGTATAAATTAAAAATATCAATAATAATAATAATAGCAGTGCGATCAAGCCTTAAATTTATAAATATTGATATCTAAATACATAGACTTGTTTTTGTATCAAATTATAATATCATTTAATATTATTAAAACATATTTTTTATATTTCATCATACTAAATCATAATTTTTATAAAACCTTTATCAAAAAATCTGCGCCAAAACTCTTTTATTTATAGTTAATTAATAATAAAATTAAATTAAATTAATATTTATCTACCTAACTTATATTGTTATTTATCTTACTTCTAATAATTAAATTAAATCAAAAAATTAATTAATAATAATTAAAACAATTACATCAGTAACTCATATTACAACTTAACTTAAATTTATTTATGGTTATTTATCTACCTAACTTACATTGTTATTTATCTACCTAACTTACATTATGTAAAATTAATTAATAAAAATAATATTCATTCCATTAACTTACATTAGTAACTCATATTACATCTTATCTTATTTGCAATACCCTATTTCTACTAATTAATTCACTTATTAATCTTTATCAAAAAAATTCCACCAAAACTCTTTTTGTTATAATTAATTAACTAATAATTAAATTAATATAATATTCATCTCATTCCAACAACGAAGAATCAGAATCGTTATACAATCTATTATACTGCAAAGGACCTCTAAAAATATAAGAGTCTCTTAATTATAATAAAATTAGTCCAAATAAAAAATAGAATAAACAAGATCAGTACCTTTATACACTGCACAAGATCTTTAAAAAATTAATATTCACTTTTCATACACCTTGTGAATTATGATTATACAGTAGACATCAAAAGTTAAAGTAAATGTACACAGTTAAAGTAAATGTACATACTTTCTGTATACCTTATGAAATAAATGTACATACGTTTTCCATATACCATGTGAGTTGTTATTATACAATAAACATCAATAAATATAATAAAAGTACGAAATACTTTCAGACAATAACAAAAAACATATATTAATACATTTTAATTTTTAGTATTTCATGTTAAATTTTCTTGTTTGGTTGAAATAAGGCGGAGGGGAGGAATTTTAATCGAGGAAAGAGGGAAGGGAAGGATTTTTTTTATCAGATAAATATTTGGTTTAAAATAAGTGTTTGGTTGAAATTACAAAATTAGAAGAAAAAATAATAGGATAAATAACAAAATTAGAAGAATAAATGATTTAAGACTTGATATAAAAGAAAATATAATAGGATAAATAATAAAATTAGAAGAAAAAATGAACATAAATAAAAATTTAAAAAATTATAAAAATAATATAATAATTATGATTTATATTAAGTAAAAAAATTTGAAGATAGATAATAGTTATAATAAGTTGATGAAAACAATCGATAAAAATGACATAGAAGAGAAGCACTAACACGAAAGAAAATAAATAAGTTTGAAATACTAAAATTAAATTGAGGATATTTTAATAAGTATAATAATTTTTTTACATATTAAAATTCAGATTCTCTCCACTGCCCTCCAAATCCCCCGATTCGAAGGGACGCAAAAAATGTGGTTTGGAAGAATTTTATTCCTATCCCCTCTCTTCTCCTCCTAAAATTTGAACCAAACATATTTAATTATAAATTTCTCTTCTCTTTCCCTCCATCTACCCCGAACCAAACACACCCTTAAGGATTATTAAATAGTAAGACTGATATAATTAATTCTTATTAATATACATAAATTGTATTCTTTTATCTATTTTTTTTTACAATATCAATTTAATATTTTAACTATTTCTCTTATTATCAATTAATTAATATATTATACCTTATTCAAACTTAGTTTATTAATATGTTTCAAATTTTCAATATGTAAGATGGATTTTCCGCTTTCATTAAAATATAAAGGTGCTTTGGTAAAATATTGGTCATATATATTTTCTAATGTTATATTTTTATTATTTTGCATAGATATTTTAATTTAAAAATTTAGGTGTATACCTATGATACATAGGTATGTGTACGCTATCTGGTGCGGGTACTGGTACCGTTATTTAAAAAAATTAAAGTACATGTACGTTAATAAAAAGTAAGAGTTATCTATAAAATATATGAGTAGCTAAATAAATTGCTAGGTTCATAACAAAATATCATTGTAAAAATTATAAAAAATAAAAAATAATTTTTAGATACAATAACAAAGAAATTAAAATACATAAATATACTATATTGATATTTGAAAAGACCACAAATTTCACTCAAAATCAAATAATGAAGAAAAAATGAAGTACCACAAATATAGTACGTGTATCCGATACCGGTACTTCACCATTTTAGAAGTGTTCATGCTTCATAGATTTATACTATACATTATAATGGAATTTTTTATTCTTTCTATTTTATAAGTTTATTTTTTTTAATTTTTATTTTCTTCTATTTTATTGTTAGTTTTTAATTTGTAGTTTTATTTGTTAATGGTTAATTATCTCTATATTGTATTTATTTATTCAACTTTAATGTTGTGTATCATGTTCAAATTTCAAGCTGCAAATTTGATCAAAAATACTACAAAGAATTAGGTTTTAACTTTTATTTTTCTTTCCATTCTTCATCTACGTCCTAAATTGTCTCTTAAAGATTAAAAACATCAATATAGAATATGAGAGGCATCTTTTTGTAATGTATTGTTGTTGAATCAATGAAAGATGATGTTGACTTAGTAAAATTGATCATTTATGTTGTGTAATGTGACACAGTCATAAAAACGGTGCATAATTATGCCTTTCAAAATGCATAAAAGGATGTTGAAGAATATGTTTGAAATGTTGTTAATTTGTACACCCAAATTGGTGAATATATTCAAATGGCACAAAATATAAGAAATACACATAATTTTTTTGAATATGTTCATACATTAATAGGCAACATAGATAGGTAAATATTATCACTGTAGGCAGATGCCTATTGTTATTGCAGGCAAATGCATATTGTCATTAAAACCAACAAAGATAGATACCTAATTTTGGCTTACAAAATGAGTTTCAAAATGGCATATAATGTGCATAACAGGCTTGTTTCAAACAGGACATTTAAAATATAACGGGGTTAATAGTGTAAGCCTTACAAAATAAGTTACAAAATGGCACATTATGTGCTTAACAAAAGATGGCCGATAACAACATAACAGAAATGTTTTGATAACCAAAATGACACCTAATGGACAACCTAATTACTGAGTCATTCTCCTTTCAATATCATCCCACTTGTTTGATGTCTTCACAAAAGGCACATCATTAAACACCAATGTTGCATCTAAAGTTGAACCAAACCAACCAATTCTTTTTGCATTCCTAACTTCTTTCAACCTCTCATTGCACCTCCTAGATTTTCCCTTGTTAGTGGTCTTCTTAGCAGCATCTTTTTTCTTAGCAGTCTTTGTAGCAAGTTGCTTAGCAGACTTTGTAGCAGTGTTTATAGTAGTTTGTGCAGCATGCTCAGTTGGTGCATCATATGCAGTTGGTGTAGCATGCTGAGTTGGTGCAGTTTGCTCAGGTGTCAGATTAAAAACTTATGATTGTTATTCTTCAAAGGAATTCATCATGTCATCAAGAGTCTTGCCAAGCTAACATCTAACAGTTTAAAAAACTCCACTTATCAGAGTCCTTCCCTTGTACAATCCTTTCACTCCTTCCGTTGTAAAACGTGTGTTTGTCTTGCACAAAGTTTCCCCATGGTGAAATACGACATAAAAAACACATTTATGCAAATACAAAGATACCCAAAAAATTAATATTTGTAGGGAATGTTAGACGCTGGCCTAAGGATCTAGAGGGGGGTGAATAGATCTCACAGAGTTTTTCGGAATTATTTCGAACTAAAGCGAAAGCGGTTCTGAATCGACTTGCGTCTATTCCGGACCGTTATTGCAAGGGTCGTATATGTGACAAAACCACAAGATAATTGAGATTAATGATGAAATGATATGTTATCGAATCAATACATTTCTCAACAGAAAATCGATTAACTTCTAAATTGATAAACTTTGGTTTGCAATGCAGTGATAATGGAAGAAGCAAAAAGACAAACACTTGGTGATAATATTCAAATTGATGGTGATTCAAGATGTGGTGAATTGTGATGTTTATGCAGAATCTTAATTCACAATTTTAACACTTGAATGGTTAATCAATTTGCAATTATGACCAAATATGAACAGAACGTAAATGAAAAGATAAAAGCGACAAGAACACGATATTTGTTCAGGCAGTTCGTCGATCGTCCTCGCTACGACTACGTCTGCCCCCAATTCCAAATTGAAATTGGGAAATCTTCCATTAATGTTGAAAGCAGTTTATACAAAGAAGAAAGCAAAGCGATAAACAATAAACCAAATTTGTCGATCCTTTGAATCTTCTTCCCCCTTAATCTTGAGCCAGATCAAGGTGTCCCAAGAGCTTCACTTGATCCCTTTTCTGCAGTGTCTTGAATTGCCTTGGACCCTTGTTCTTCAATCTTCACACTCAAATGGATCCTTGATGAAACCTCTTGATAAAAACCCCCAAGATTCACCTATCTCGGAGGATAAAACCCTCCGATTTTATTCACCAAAAACCCCACAAATCTTCACCCACTGGGAATCTTCAATTCCGTTCCATGGACATTATCGATCTCGAATGCTAACCCTCAGCGCAAGAATGATTGTGTATAACTGTGTTGGAGTCGTGTCGATGATCGAAGATGAGAAGCCTTTGTGTATCTTTCAGTTGTTGGTGTTAAAAAAACTGCAATAATGAACCTTGGACAATATATATGAGAGCTTATCAGTTGGAGCAAAGAAAACCAGAAATTTTGGCATTTTTGATCAAATAGGTCGACCTCTTGTAGTGCTTAGGTCGACCTAATAGAGCTGCATATTCTTTGAATAACATTTGTTCCCAGTTAGGTCGACCTGTTAAAGAAGTAGGTCGACCAGAATCCACTTCAGATACGTTTTGGGGACCTTTCCTCAGTTTAGGTCGACCTAGTTGTTGTGTAGGTCGACCTAGCAGAATGATATGTAAATTTCTCTACTTTAGGTTGACCTGGGTTGGGAGTAGGTCGACCTGACTGCTGTTTTTCTGAGTTCCTCTTGTTTTACTTGTATTGAGTCGACCTATATGCATAGTAGGTCGACCTGCTCTGTCATGAGTGACCAATGCTTGCTTTTCTTTGAGTTCTTCTGCTTGTGCCTTGTTGCTTGTATGCTTGTGGAGTTTTCCATGAATCAAAAACATCTTTGTGAGTGTGATCTTGTATTCACATACTCCCCCTTTTTTATGATGGCAAACCGATAGTAGAAGCTTTGGCAATAAGTGGTAAAAGCTCCATACTGAGCTTGTATGCGTAAGCTTAAGTTGCTGCATACTGAGCTCCCTCGTACACTCAGCATCTATCTCCCCCTTTGACAACATCAAAAGAGATACAACGAAATAGAAGAGGAGAGTAACGAGAGAAACATAGATAAAACGTTAGCATTCATAGTATAATAGATAAAAGGTAGATAGTTATAACATAAGAACCAAGCAGGTATGAAAGTACATTTCAACAGACATAATATTCTAAAAAAAACTAAGTACTTAGAGCATGTAGCAAATGATCATAATAATAGAGAAATGAAATGCAATGAGATGATGTAATGAGAATGCATCCTAACGCCTGCCCCTTCTTCCTCTTCCTCTTTGAAATGTATGAGGGCGATCTTCTTCAACTTGTTCCAACAAATCCAGCACAGATAGGTTGAGAGTGTTGAAGCTTTGGCTTATGTTGGCATGACGATGCAAAGCAGTTTCTTCAAACTGATTCTGTCTTAGGGTCGAGTTGGATGCAAACGTCTCAAAATCGCTTTTGTGGTCTTGAACCAAGTTGTACAACGAGTGATATTGTCGTTGTTGTTCGTCATAGCGATCTTGTTGGAGCTGTTGCATCTGTTGGAATTGGAGCTGCTGTGTGTCGAAGTGCTGTTGTTGTAGGAGTTGCATATTTTCTAACATGGAAATGATGTTGGTTTGATCCGGCGGAGGCGGAGCTGTGTATCCCCAAGGGATTTCCTCTTGTTGAGGAGGAACATATCTCCAATTTTCATCCGTATCTTGTGGAACATCTTCCATAGGGTGATCATCATCATTTGCATTGTCTTGATCAAGGCCTTCTTCTTCATTTCCTGCTATGTGTCCAAATTCAGTGGGATCGTCATAATTGTAAATGACTTTCCCGGTTCCCTTTTGAATGAGATAGTAGGTTTTCTGATTTGGATCCCAATGATATCCCATCAGGGTCAAGGTTGTTTGTGAGAAGTCTTGAGACTGTTGCAACGTATGTAGGGCAAATGATCAAGCCTCATGCCGAAATGATTGACAATTGTTTGAATTATTGATCCATAACACAGGGCTGTAGTTTTCTGTTGTACCTCATGAAACTTGGCAGCTAGAAAGTAAGGCCAATGTACACGCGTTCTGTTTTGCAGCAGATACATGAGCACCACTTCATTTCTTTCGATTCTTGAGTAACCTCCTGCTCTTGGTCGAATGACTCTTGAGATGACCCAATTTAGGAGCCTAGGATCTCGCTTTAGGTGACCAGCTGTTATAGCTTCATTAGGTTTGTCAAAGACGGAAGGGTCTTTGAGAATAGATTTCATGTAGGCCACATGGTCATAGTTTCCCGGTATGTCCCCGTCTTCCATACAATATTCATCTCCCACAATTTTTAAACCAAAAATGCTTATCCAAGCCCGTTTGTCAACAACATGCGACCTAGAGCCATTTTGAAACGGAAATTACAACCGTCCCCTTTTTCAAATCCTGCATAGAAGGCCCTAACAGTATTCTCACAGTACGGAGTATCACATTGCACCAATGGATGAATATTTTGGTGTTCAATCAGATTAGCACCCTCGGGGATATGCATACGTTTGACAACATTTGGGTTATAGATATATTGCCTAACAATTTTTCTTTTCATCTGCCATTTCTCAAAATTTTCCCTACAATCAGGATGAACAAGAGCACTTACCGGTTGAGATGATGAACCCGAGGCAATTTCCTTTCCCTTTCTTGATTTTGGAGGCATGTTTGTTGAGTAGTAGAGTGAGAGAGATGATTTGTGACAGATTCTGTGCTTGAGGAATTAGGGTTGGTCGTACAAATGGTATGCAAATGAGCAAAAGAGGTAAAAGAGATGATTATGTATGAGGGGGTATGGGTCGGGTCGACCAACAGACCCAATTTGGGAAAATTTTATAGCAGTAGGTCGACCTAATTTAGGGCTGGGTCGACCTAACAGAAAAGCCTTTAAAAAAATGTAGATTAGGTCGACCTAAAAGAAGGGTAGGTCGACGTAACTGGGCATTTTAATTTGTATGTTGAAAAATGACTTGTGTAGGTCGACTCAGAGGCAGATTAGGTCGACCTAAATTCCTAAAATTTGTGAAAAAAGCTCTATATGAGATGTGTTTATGCCTAGTTACTTGCTTGTATGTTTAGAATATGATATGCTATGATTAAAGATGAAACACATACATAAGCAAGAAAGATATATGTATGAAGTCACTATAAGCATGTTAATTGATAGCATATTATAGCATCAATGATATTTTTGGAAGTGAACAACAACCATGTTACCGTCTTCTCAATATGTAGGTGTCACCGTTTAGTGGAAGCCTTTAGTCAATGTGGAATGATGCCTGGCTTGATGATGAACTACCTTTACACTCAGAGAAATGTTAGCTTGAGAGAAATCAATATATATATATATATATATATATATATATATATATATATATATATATATATATATATATATATATATATATATATAAAGTAAAGGAATAACCTTAAGAGAAACAAACGTAATTAGCCCAAATTAGAGATATCGAGTATCCCTAATTCCCTACGAATGTTGAAGTATTGCTCCGTTGCTAGAGGTTTGGTGAAGATGTCAGCTAGTTGCTTCTTGCTCTCTACATGTTCAAATATAACGTCTCCTTTCTCTACATGATCTCTTAGGAAGTGATGCCTTATTTCAATATGATTGGTTCGTGAGTGTAAGACAGGATTCTTACTCAAGTTTATGGCACTTGTGTTGTCGCACATGATAGGTATACGATCAAGCTTAATGCCAAAGTCAAGAAGTTGTTGCTTGAGCCATAATATCTGCGCACAGCAGCTTCCGGCAGCTACATATTCTGCCTCAGCACTAGATAATGCAACCGATACTTGTTTCTTGCTATGCCAACTTATCAATGAATTTGAGAATAGATGACATGTTCCACTGGTGCTTTTTCTATCGGATTTGCAGCCAGCAAAATCTGAGTCGGAGAATCCTACCAAATAACACTTTTTTCCCTTTGGATACCATAGGCCATATGTAGTAGTTCCACGTAAATATCGCAGAATTCTTTTGACAGCTTTTAAGTGAGATTCTTTTGGACAAGATTGATATCTTGCACACATACACACACTAAACATAATATCTGGTCTTGAGGCAGTAAGATACAATAATGAACATATCATACCTCGGTATAATTTCACATCAACCTCTTCACCTTTCTCATCTTTGTCTAGGTTAGTATTTGTTGCCATAGGTGTGTCAATCTCCTTCGCTTCACTCATTCCAAATCTTTTGAGCAGCTCTGTACAGTATTTAGTTTGACTTACAAACTTTCCATGACTGAGTTGCTTGATTTGTAGACCAAGGAAGAAATTTAGCTCACCCATGAGACTCATCTCAAATTCACTCTGCATAAGCTTAGAAAAATCTTTGACAAGTTTTGCATTAGTCGAGCCAAATATAATATCATCTACATAAACTTGGACTAAGAGTACATCTTTATCTTTTATTTTAATAAAGAGAGTAGTGTCAACTTTACCCCTAGAGTACCCTTGGTTAAGAAGAAATTTGCTCAAACGTTCGTACCAAGCCCGAAGGGCTTGTTTAAGACCGTATAGAGCACGTTTCAGCTTATAAACATGAGTTGGATACATGTAATTCTCAAAGCCGGGTGGCTGAGCAACATAGACTTCTTCATTTATATAGCCATTTAGAAAGGCACTTTTAACATCCATTTGGAATAGTTTGAAGTCTTTAGAATAAACATAGGCAAGTAAGAGGCGAATAGCTTCGAGACGTGCTACAGGAGCGTATGTCTCTTCATAATCAATACCTTCCTCTTGATTGTAACCTTGGGCAACTAATCTAGCTTTGTTTCTAGTAATAACGCCGTTTTCATCAAGTTTGTTACGAAAAACCCATCTAGTGCCTATTACTTGATGATCTCCCGGATGAGGAACTAAGTCCCAAACATCATTCCGTTTAAATTGGTTTAATTCTTCTTGCATGGCCATTAGCCAATGCTCATCAAGTAATGCGTCCTTAGCGTTTTTCGGCTCAACTTGTGAAACAAAAGCAAAATGATGACAGAAGTTACTTATCTTTGAGCGTGTTGTAACGCCCTTTGAGATGTCTCCTATTATGTTGTCAATTGGATGGTCTTTCACATTTGTCCAGGCCTTAGGAAGTTCTTCATTGTTTGAGATGCTCTCCTTTTCATTTTCATCATGAGACTCATCTTTCTCTTTCTCAGCATCTTTCTTTACAATATTTTCATTCCCGTCTTCCTTATCTTTGACAATGTCTTCAGTGGATGGACCTGCACCATTAAACGAAAGACCTTTCTCGACATATTTTGTATAAGATTCCTCAAAAGACACGTGTACTGAATCTTCTACTATAAGTAATCTTTTATTATATACCCGATATGCTTTGCTAGATTGTGAGTAACCAAGGAAGATGCCCTCATCAGCTTTAGCATCGAATTTACCAAGATTATCCTTACCATTGTTCAAAACAAAACACTTGCAACCGAATACATGGAGATGAGATACATTTGGTTTTCTACCTTTTAGTAATTCATAGGGAGTTTTGTTCAGTATAGGACGTATTATTATCCTATTCAAAACATAACATGTGGTGCTAATCGAGTCAGCACAAAAATACTTAGGTAGACTACCCTCATTCAGCATTGTTCTTGCCAACTCCTCTAGAACCCGATTTTTACGTTCAACCACCCCATTTTGTTGTGGTGTTCTAGGAGCTGAAAAGTTATGCTCAATTCCATGTTTATCACAGTATTTTTCAAAAAGATAGTTTTCAAACTCTCCACCGTGATCACTTCGAATTGCAACTATTTTGGTGTTCATTTTATTTTGACATAATCTTGCAAATTGTGTGAAAGCTGGAAAAGTTTGATCCTTACTAGGTAGAAAGATTGTCCAACAAAATATAGAGTAATCATCGACAATGACAAAACCATAGATGTTTCCACCTATGCTTTTAGTCCTTGAAGGGCCAAAGAGATCCATGTGAAGTAGTTCAAGAGGGCGTGATGTTGAAACCACGTTCTTTGATTTAAAAGAGATTTTTGTTTGCTTTCCCTTTTGACAAGCATCACATAGATGATCTTTTGAAAACTTCATTTTAGGTAAGCCGGTTACTAAATCTTTTGTGACAACTTTATTAAGTAAGTCAAAATTTATGTGGGCGAGACGTCTATGCCAAAGCCATGAGTCTTCGCCTAGAGCAATTAGACACTTGGTACTAGACTTAGATACCTCATCCAAGTTTAGCATATAGATGTTGTTTACTCTTAAGCCATTAAACATAATGTCTCTTTTCTTAGTATGTTCTATTGTGCAGCCAGAATTTGTAAACATTACTTTAAAATCTTTGTCGCACAATTGACTTATACTTCAAAGATTATGCTTAAGGCCTTCTACTAGCAGTACATCAGTTATAGTTGTGGTAGAAGGGTTACCTACACTTCCTTTACCAAGTATGGCTCCCCGATTGTTATCTCCATAGGTGACATACCCCTTTTTCTTTGCGTGAAACACAACGAAAAGAGATATGTCTCCCGTCATGTGTCTTGAACATCCGATATCAAGGAACCACAACCTTTCGGCAATGTCAAGACATTTTTCAGCTTTCTTTTTCTTGTGTTGATGAGCCATAAGGCATAAGTTTGCTGATTCTTCTTCATCGCTTGATGAGCTTTCACTAGATGAATCACTTTCCCATGCTATGTAGGCTCTTTTAGATTTGTTATGACCTTTGCTTTGGTTCTTCTCTTTTTCCTTCTTAAGGTATGGACAATCTGGTTTGTAGTGACCGACTTTCCCACAATTAAAGCAAGGGCCTTTGATTTTTCCTTTGTTGTTGTCATCTTGTTTGAACTTGTTCGATTGCTTTCTATAGTTGATCAAGCCTTTGTCAGAATGTTTTGCTCCATTTTTCTTTAGATATTTGTTGTATCTTCGCACAAACAGTCCCATTTCCTCATCATCGGAGTCTTCGTCATCACTTGTATCACTATCCTCTAGCTCTTGTCTTGAGGTCTTGGAGCTTGAAGCCTTTAGAGCTATTGACTTCTTCTCTACCTCTTTCTCCATGTTCTTCTCTTTCTTTGCCCTTTTCTCATGCATGTCAAGGCATTTAAGGTGTTGTTCATGTTCCTCTAGTTTACCAAAGAGAGTGGTAATGTCTAAGGTGTTTAGATCATTTGCTTCCTTTATTGCTGTAACCTTGGGTTGCCATTCCCTGTTCAAACATCTTAAGATTTTGTTAGTAGCAACTGCATTGGAAATAGGTCTATCAAGAGAATTTAAACGATTTTTCAAGTGAACGAATCTCTTCTGCATGTTTTCGATGGATTCACCATCTTCCATGTGGAAGAGTTCGAACTCTTGAGTTAACGTATTGATTCTAGCTAGTTTGACATCATTCGTTCCCTCGTGGGCAACTTGCAATGTGTCCCACATAGCTTTAGCAGATCTACAATGGGAAACGCGATAGTATTCATCAACTCCTAGAGATGAGATTAGAATGTTTCTCGCTTTCCAATCGTATCCATATCTCTTTTCATCTTCAGAATCCCAAGTATTTTCTGGTTTTGGAACAACTGCACCAGCTGCATTTGTTATGGTGATCTGAAAGGGACCATCAACAATAGCTGTCCAGATGTTCCTATCAATGGCATTGATATGGACACACATACAATCCTTCCAATAGCCATAGTTTTCACCGTTGAAAACTGGAGCTCTATTGTGAGCCCCTTTAGGTCCGGAAGCCATCTTTCCAATAAGTGTTTCACGTAGCA
This sequence comes from Vicia villosa, assembly GCF_029867415.1. Taxonomy (NCBI): domain Eukaryota; kingdom Viridiplantae; phylum Streptophyta; class Magnoliopsida; order Fabales; family Fabaceae; genus Vicia; species Vicia villosa. The sequence goes on along the minus strand of NC_081183.1, from coordinate 114,953,141 downwards.
CGGAATTAACCAGCTCTTGATGCCACTTGTTAGACGCTGGCCTAAGGATCTAGAGGGGGGGTGAATAGATCTCACAGAGTTTTTCGGAATTATTTCGAACTAAAGCGAAAGCGGTTCTGAATCGACTTGCGTCTATTCTGGACCGTTATTGCAAGGGTCGTATATGTGACAAAACCACAAGATAATTGAGATTAACGATGAAATGATATGTTATCGAATCAATACGTTTCTCAACAGAAAATCGAGTAACTTTTAAATTGATAAACTTTGGTTTGCAATGCAGTGATAATGGAAGAAGCAAAAAGACAAACACTTGGTGATAATATTCAAATTGATGGAGATTCAAGACGTGGTGAATTGTGATGTTTATGAAGAATCTTAATTCACAATTTTAACACTTGAATCGTTAATCAATTTGCAATTATGACCAAATATGAACAGAATGTAAATGAAAAGATAAAAGCGACAAGAACACGATATTTGTTCAGGCAGTTTGTTGATCGTCCTCGCTACGACTACGTCTGCCCCCAATTCTAAATTGAAATTGGGAAATCTTCCATTAATGTTGAAAGCAGTTTATACAAAGAAGAAAGCAAAGCGATAAACAATAAACCAAATTTGTCGATCCTTTGAATCTTCTTCCCCCTTAATCTTGAGCCAGATCAAGGTGTCCCAAGAGCTTCACTTGATCCCTTTTCTGCAGTGTCTTGAATTGCCTTAAACCCTTGTTCTTCAATCTTCACACTCAGATGGATCCTTGATGAAACCTCTTGATAAAAACCCCCAAGATTCACCTATCTTGGAGGACAAAACCCTCGAATTTTATTCACCAAAAACCCCACAAATCATCACCCACTGGGAATCTTCAATTCCGTTCCATGGACGTTATCGATCTCGAATGCTAACCCTCAACGCAAGAATGACTGTGTATAATTGTGTTGGAGTTGTGTCGATGATCGAAGATGAGAAGCCTTTGTGTATCTTTCAGTTGTTGGTGTTAAAAAAACTGCAATAATTAACCTTGGACAATATATATGAGAGCTTATCAGTTGGAGCAAAGAAAACCATAAATTTTGGCATTTTTGATCAAATAGGTCGACCTCTTGTAGTGCTTAGGTCGACCTAACAGAGCTGCATATTCTTTGAATAACATTTGTTCCCAGTTAGGTCGACCTGTTAAAGAAGTAGGTCAACCAGAATCCACATCAGATACGTTTTGGGGACCTTTCCTCAGTTTAGGTCGACCTAGTTGTTGTGTAGGTCGACCTAGCAGAATGATATGTAAATTTCTCTACTTTAGGTCGACCTGGGATGGGAGTAGGTCGACCTGACTGCTGTTTTTCTGAGTTCCTCTGGTTTTACTTGTATTGAGTCGACCTATATGCATAGTAGGTCGACCTGCTCTGTCATGAGTGACCAATGCTTGCTTTTCTTTGAGTTCTTCTGCTTGTGCCTTGTTGCTTGTATGCTTGTGGAGTTTACCATGAATCAAAAACATCTTTGCGAGTGTGATCTTGTATTCACAGGGAAGAAAGAAACATGTGGGGCCTCATAAAACTTATAGAAAGTGTGCATTAGGACCACATAAATGTCATAACTGAGTATAAAAATTGTACATTTTTGAGCCAACAAAATCTTTTCCTAGAAGCAATTCAAGAGGAAACCGGAGCAAAGAGCAAAGAACACTAACTTTTCATAATTTTCAAACAGAAACAAAGAGCCCTAACAGTTAGGATTTGAAATGAGCATGAAGAAGAAGGTCAATTTTATTTAAAGTTTTTGTTTTTCACAAAAGGGTGTTTTCATCCTTCCAGAAATATTTAAACACATCTGATATTGCTTTTAAATTGAAAATAATAAAAAACATTTCCACATCATCATTATTGATGAGTTGGTCTGCCAAAGGTTTATAGAAAGATATTTTACAAATGTGAGGGGATTCTATGCAAGTGTTTGTTTTACCAGGGGGTGGGGGGGGTCAAAAGGCGTCTATATGGTAGGGAAAAATGACTATTAACCCTATATAATATATATAGCCTATATGGCAGGTGAAAAATGACTATTAACTCTCTCTCTCTCTCTCTCTATATATATATATATATATATATATATATATATGTGTGTGTGTGTGTGTGTGTGTGTGTGTGTGTGTGTGTGTGTGTGTGTGTGTGTGTGTGTGTGTGTGTGTGTGTGTGTGTGTGTGTGTGTGTGTGTGTGTGTGTGTGTGTGTGTGTTAGCTGAAGTTTTTGACGCCATGTTATATCAAGAAAGAGGAGAAAATATCTTTAGAGATATTGTGAGCTTTTCGACGAGAAAAGTTTATTGAAGAAGTCTAGTCGAAGCCACCTTTGCACAAGAGGGATATGTTGGATAGGACTTAAAAATATTTTCTAAGTATTAAATGAGTTCGACTTAATAGCATATGGCATTCGTCTGAGGTCTGAATTTAAATAAGGAATAACTAAATTTCGGCCTTATCCAATTTCAACAGAAGACGCGTTGAGCTTGAGGTGAAAGAAAGACATGCCAAGCGAAACATGTCATGTTCTAGGAGAAAGACCGTCAGAGACAATTATTTCAATTGATTATATATAGGAGTCTTAATGTTAAGAATCCGCGTGTTTATTCATTTGTACAAATCTCATATAAACTCAAAGTATTTGCGTTATTGAGAAATGTACCTGTAAACACCATTTTTATTTAGTTTGCAATTTATCATTTATAGAATTTACTAAATTCTTGCAATTTACTTGAATTGCCTCACTTCATTTTGTTTACAAGTTTCGCAACAACATAGTTTAAAATAAAAGCACATGTCCTAGGATCAATCTAGTCGATCTTGTGAGTAACCTAAAAACATTTGTGGGGAAATAAAGTTGACTTTATGACTTTATGAAGATTTATCGAATACTAAAGTTTTGAAATAAAGTTGGAAATGTATGATATATTGATACAGAGACAGTTATTTCGATTAATTATATATAGGAGTCTTAATGTTAAGAATCCGCGTGTTTATTCATTTGTACAAATCTCATATAAACTCAAAGTATTTGCGTTATTGAGAAATGCACCTGTAAACACCATTTTTATTTAGTTTGCAATTTATCATTTATAGAATTTACTAAATTCTTGCAATTTACTTGAATTGCCTCACTTCATTTTGTTTACAAGTTTCGCAACAACATAGTTTAAAATAAAAGCACATGTCCTATGATCAATCTAGTCGATCTTGTGAGTAACCTAAAAACATTTGTGGGGAAATAAAGTTGACTTTATGACTTTATGAAGATTTATCGAATACTAAAGTTTGGAAATAAAGTTGGAAATGTATGATATCAATTTTTTTTCTTCTTCCCTAAAGCTATTTGAAGTATATTTTGAGTGGGGTTTTCCTACGCAACAAGAAATGAGTATTGTCTCGAGGCATGGATCAAAGAAAAATAAAACAATGTGATGCATTATTTACCTTAAATTTAGGGGTTATGTCATTCTTCTGTCTTTTTAGAGTGGAAGGGATGAGAATCACTTTCTCTGTCTTTTTCTTCTTTTCTCGACTACTCGAGCATCAGCAGAGGATTTTTTTCTTCTTACCATAACTAGAGCCTACGTCTATTACTTGGTGGTCTAAGTGTCCATGGTGCTTAGCAGGAGCGCGTTGAGGAAACTCTAGACCGCCAGGACTATCATCAGCAGACTCGACCTCAAGAGCAGCGTTGGTGGGATCCTTCTTAGTTTTCTTCTTTTTTGGGACAATAGTAGGGGTACTACTTTTCTCTTTTCGACTCTAGAAATAACGAAGATAAATAAGGAAGAAAACCAAAGTTGATCGAAGAGAAAAACATGTTTACAAGGTGTACATGTTTGGGTTCCTGTGTAGGATCTGACTCATCAGCTTCTACAAATACTTCTATTTGTTTTTCTTTAATTCCTCAGTGGTAATACGTGTAGCTGCAAATACTCGACATGATTAAGTAATGGACATGATGAAAAAACATAATTTCCTAAGAATCTCTTACATCACCTATTAAGATGGGCGACAAGACTCAGACGTGTTTAATGCTGACACGAAGGTGGCCTTTATAAGTATCCATGTATTTAGACGAGACCACTATATGACGGGGTTTTCTTAGTACGTTATCTAAAGTTGATAATGACTCACAAAGTACCCAGTCTAGGAATGATGGATGAAATGCCAAGCCAAGTTCACTAGTAGGCAATGATGGGAATTTAGAAAAATGAAACTTTAAAGCAAAATGATACCTATCAATTGCATAAGGGGGAGTTTTCAAAGTTGGAATTTGTTCCATACTTTTTTTGTTTTAAAGAGAGCGTCGCGTCATAGAGAGTTTGACGAATATAATAAGAGTTATATACAACCTCAAAGTAATGTTGGAAATCCAGAATTTCTTTGACGTGCGTACATGTACTCTTCTTGCAATGAGTCAGCATAGTTGAAAAAACATTTGTCAGATGCTGCGGAATAATTGAAGATTCCACAAAATGAGCATTATGGTATTTCGACCTTCATTCTTCAAATTCTTCTATGCAGAGATAGCAAACTTGATAATTAAAAGTAGTTAAGGTGATGATGTCGATAATGAGGAAATTCAACTAGGATAGGTATTCTTTTTCTATGAAAAGAGTGGTGGTTGTAGAGATTTATGTTTTGTGGAGGAAGAATGACTTAGGCAAGAATTGGCAGAAGCCAAATTGTTGAGCTACCAGGTTAGCTAATTTTCGACAAGGCCCAAACCCTTGTTTCCTAAAGAATTTTGGTTGACAAGATAGTAGGTCGAAGAAATGCTGACTAGATATCAAGGGCCTCAGGCTTGTGATTAGGAGAAAGAGGATGGAACTCTATTTTAAAACATTCGAGACCATAATTTCGACTGATAAACGAAGCTATAGATGGTTCAAAAATGTCATGTTATGCAAACATGATGACATACTTCTTGAAAGCATCTGCGGTCGACAGACCAACATCTTCTGGTGTCAACAAAGCAAGTCCCATGGCTTCAACTTGTCTTCCTTCAACATGTTACACCATGTTAGAAGGGATTTTGAATTTCAGGAAAGACTCAAATGTGGCATTAAGCCAAAGTTGTAAAAATCACATAGGAGCATTTATGTGGAACTTGTACGCATGATTATCGATAGACTTAAAGTCATAGGTGGCAAGGCCAAGAGCTTCGTAGAAAGAGCCTAAGATTAACTTACTGAGATTTATCTTTCGCCCTTCATGAAGCTTAGAGGCCAAAGTTGTAATTTTTTTGGATACCTGCAAAGAATCAAAATAAAAACAAAGCAATATAGCCAGTAGGTTAAGAAGGCAATATGCTAATGGTCAGAGACTTTTTCAAAGCCATTCTCATGAAAGTCTTTGACAAAATGTTTATAAGTTATGAGGTCGAAATCAAAGGTTGGTTCAATGTTAATTATCAGAGTGGGGTCGAAGGTTTTGCTAGTGGGGTAAAGATTCGTTATCGCAGCTATGTCAAACAAGGTAGGAGTCACCATTCTGAAGCGGTGTTGAAAAGTGTTAGTGGAACCTTCCCAAAAAAGCAAAGTTGCATGATCATATGGGGATTGAACGTAATACCCATCCGTGATATCTGAATCAAGTCATAAATTTCTTGATCCTTCCAGAACTGGGCTTTTTTTTCGTCTCTACTTTATCTAGCCAGACAATATAGGTCTCAATCTTTTGGGAAGGAAAAGCACGAAATACGCGTCTAGGAGAGCTTATGAACTATTAGGGGTGTTCAAATTAACCGGTTATATAAATTATCTATATCCATATCCAAATCCGGTTATAAAAAACTGGTTAATTTTAATATGGCTTTTAACCAAATTCACATTTTAGACTTTTTATTAATATGGTTTTAACCAAATCCATATCCAAAATAAAAACTAGATTAAAATATTTTTTGAAAATTGAGTTTTTTCAGAAATACGAAAAAATAACAAAAATTTGAAAATACAAAAAATCAAAAAAAATTTAAAAAAAAACAATAAAGTTGTTTTTTTTTTTTAAAAATGCAACAAATTGATTTATTTCTAAAAACATAAAAAAACGAGTTTTTTCAAAAATACAAAAAATCAAGTTTTCTTGAACATATGAAAAATCAAATTTTTTTCAAAAATTCAGAAAATCGAGTTTTTTTCTTCTGAAAATTGAGTACTTTTGAAAATCGATGTTATTTTTGGAAATATGAAAAATTAATTTTTTCAAAAATACGAATATATCGAGTTTTTTTTGGGAATATGAAAAAATCATTTTTCATAAATACGAAAAAAGTTGATTATTTTCATAAATACGAAAAAAAATCAATTTTATTTCTAATTTCGTAAAAAATCGAGTTCTTTCGAAAATATGAAAGGGAATACGAAAACATTGAATTTTTTCCATTTGTTTTATCGGAATAAACAAAATCAATTTTTTTTCGAAAATTGATTTTTTTTGGAAATACGAAAAATCAAGTGTTTTTGAAAAAAATGGAAAATCAATTTCTTTTCGAAAAAATAAAAATTTAAAACTAATTGTAAAAAACAATATCCAAAGATAAAAATTTTATTTTGATGTTTGAAACTGGTTATAAATTTTAGAACCGGTTATAAAAGGTGGTTATATAAATCGATTTTATAACCGGTTATGTAAAAATATAACCATGTATATGGATTGGTTATTATATCCGATTATAGTAAATGGTTATAAATTTGGATATGGATTGGTTATGTGAATAATCCGTCCATGAGAACCCATTTGAACTATAGTTCATAATCTTTGTCTTGAAAGATTCTAGGATTGTGGATATGATGATCAGGAAAAACTTGCTCAATTGTTCGGGTTTTTTAGAGGCTTTGGGGAAATGGCCTAAGAAGGCGTGAATAGTACTATAAATGGAGAAAGGGACATGTACCTGAGAAGCCCAGATCACCACTTTCTCCTCCTCCATTGGCAGCTTCAGAACGTAGGTGTGTTTACTAGTAACGATGGGAGCATTGATTTGAGAGGCAAGCGGTATTGGAAGTCTTGTCAAAGATGAAGAAGTCATTATGTTCTATGAAGAAATTTCTCAGAATGAAAATGTTTTTGAAGTTATGAGAAGTTAGGTATTTATAACGAGGAAACTCTTGAATTTCCCTTCAAAATAATTGGCACAAGTGGCACGTCCAAATTTCCAGATAGCATTTTTAAAGATCAGGGAAAAATAAAATTAAATGGATTCTCTTAATTTCATTTAACGAAGTGGATCATTAATATCCTTGGAAATTTGAGACACTGATTATGAACTGCATGCACGTATGTGACACGAAGGTTTGCTATAAAGTGGTCATAATGGCTATAAAGGCGTCTGGCCGAGGTGACATGTACATGCTACTCCAAACAGTGTTGAATGGTTACAAGAAACATCACTTTTCTTCCATTTGACACATTTGATTGAAAGTGGCATTTTTGGGGGGCATATGTTAGCTTGGAAATTCCAGCTGGTGAAAAGTCAAAGAAGAATGCTAATAACCACGTTGAAAAATACGAAGTGTCGAGAATTCTCAACTAAAAAGCTTCAATTGACTAGTCACGTCAACAAAAGTAGTTCGACTAACATGACGAATATGGTTTTGGAAGAATCTCAAGAACAGATCCACAAGATTAACATTACTATCTCTTCAAAACATGTACAAAATCTTGAAAAAGGGTTTCAACATAATGGTTGAATTCGACGGGGTCACCAGATGTCTAGGACCTAGTATATTTTCTAAATCTAAGGATCAATTAAGTGAGGAGATGTTTCGATGAAGTGTTATAGAACTGAATCAGGTATTTCTTGAAAGCAGTTGAGAAGTTCAAAGCAGTTATCAACACAGTTCTCAACAATTATTTCTTTAAAGATGCGTGGAAAAACGTTAGAGCATGAAGGATTAAGTAGTGGGATATGTGTCAAATCCATAGGATTGAACTGTTTTGGACAATTATCTCCGTAGTAGTATATAATGCAAGTTTATGTATTATAGCCGGGGTCGGAAATCCTCACTAATTCTCTATAGAACTAAAGTACCTAAGTCATGGAGAAAAACATTTTGTGAGATATGTGAATATGCGCCCACCCTTTAAACATTATGCAAATCTTTTGTATTCAAAGCATTTACATTAAATGTCATGTACTTCATTTACTTTGTGTCTTGTCTATTATCTTTATCCAAAGTTCATTATTTACTTCTAGTTGTTTACTATTCAAACGTTATAAACCCAAAACAAACACACTTTTATCACTATCCATTCTTTGCACAATATGTCTCTGAGATTTTTCAAGTTAATTTCTTAAGTGAACTAAACTTGTGACTGTTAACTAAAAACACCAATAAACACGACCACACGACAACATCGCAGGTGTCAATAGATTTTTTCCTCTAATAAGAAAATGACATATTGTTGGGCCCAAACCCATCTTCATAAATGATTCCCTAATATAGAGACTTCAAATCCCTCCTCATCATAACTTATTAAGTAAGGGAGTAGAGTTTGATTTTGTAAGAATATGGCTCAGAGTGGAAATGGGCCAGTACCGAAAATTCAGAAACTTGTTCTTACAATAGCGAGAATATTTGATAGGGTTTCATCAGAAGGGAAAGTGAACCTCTTGAGTATGGAGCATCACCAACACGAAACGCCATATGAAATCGCCCTAGTCCTCGGTAAAAGGACCAAACAAGGGATTATGCTGACGAAGCTCAATAATCCTTGGATCCTGCATATCACTCTAGGAAGTGTGAAAACTACAAAATAAGTTTAAAAATAGACGAGGAGGTTTCCAAGATCTATAATCATCCCAAAATTAGAACATCTTTATATAAGCCTACGAGCTTAGTTGAATCTGATATGGGCAATGTTTAAGTGCTTAAACACTTCGACCTCAAATTCAGATAGAGGATGCCACATATTTATCCTGGTAGACAAACACTTATAAAATGAGACTAAACACCCTTCAAAGGTGTTGCATGCCCTTTTTTGAGTCCATTGGAATGGTCGACCAATCAGAAGGGTAGTTGATCATGATGTTAGTCGCATCTACTTCCGCTCAAGTACGTAAAATGGAGAGGTGCCTATTATATTTCTGCATCAACCCAGTTGTATTTGTTCACGTTGGTTAGATCCACTAGTGTAGCCTTTTTCAGGGATAGTTCATCGACCTTAAAAGTGCTTGGAGGATTTAAGCCAAAAAACTCCATCTAGTTGGGCCCCGCGCTCCAGATGATCCTTGATATCAGTATCGATGAGATCTCGCTTATAGGATTTCCTATAGGCTTTGACGTAATCTCTAGCACACTTCATCCTCCAGCTAGTAACCTACATTTCTGAAGTTAGTAAGGGAAACAAAGTCAAAGACCCTGTAGCTTGGGATGAAATGGGTTTAGAAGCGACTGCAGAACTATCTGTTAAGTCATCATCATAGAATATAGCGTCGAGACAAGAATCCCTAGAGTATGCTCCTTCATCTAGAGATACCCTAGAAAGACTCCCCGAACCATAATCAAATTTCTCCTATCTTAACTAAGTTTTACCAAATGAAATTCTTCGCTTTAGACGCCCGATACTACTGTCCTTAGTTTATGAATTGTCTCCTTTAATGACTAATATAATTATCCAATTCCATTAATCAAGATATAAATGATAGTGTACGTATTATATAATTCTCTAGACCGGGTGCCCAAGTCAGATGTGCCGAGCAGTGCTAAGTTGTAACAGTCGAGCTGTTGCTAAAGCATCTATAGATCGGAAGCCGAGATGATAGCCCTGAGCTATCATGGCCGACTCGGGAACAAACAGATCAATGGTCATAAGACGTTAGAAGCCATTTATAGAGTAAGTTACGCATGATTAATGAAGAGGTTACAAGTACTTATGGACAGTTACAAGCGTTACAGAGCTGATTAATGGTCATTAGACCAAAGATTTCACAATAAATAGGGGCTCCCACCCGAGGGATAAGCCAGACATAATTCTTGGGTGCATGCATTCCATAATTGTGCCACTCGAATCCCCCAATTCATTCGATATCTTTCTCTAAAGCCTACATCCGGGGGGAAAGCTAAACAATTGCAATCTCATCGGATTTGCTTTTAGTATATTCCAAATATGTTTGCAAGAACATTTGACACCTATTGTGGGATTCCGATAAAACTTTTCTGCACCACACCATTCATACCTAAACATTCACATGGAAACCATGGTCTTACTATGGCGAGGCCGAATCCTCATGATCAATAACATTAAACATTAGAATTATGCCCGTATGAATCTAGGAATTGAATAGCCTGGAGGGAAGGAGAGAAATAAGGAATGAAAAACTATGGTGTGAAGCCATAGTTTACGGTCTTATGAAGAACCACCAGAGTCTTCAGAGATATGCATTTTCATTGATTGAGATCTGATCTGATGTTGGAAGACCTTTACGTCTGGTGACAAGTGATGTTACTTAATCCATGCATAGACATTCCCAACTGATGAGTGATGACTATTCTGTCTCCGCCAACTCGAGGTCATGAAAAGCGGAGAAATCCAAATCCGAATACACCGTCGAAGTGGTGCAAGTATGTATTCACCCAAATCAAGATGAGACAGGAATCATTGTGCTGATGTCGCCGTTGAAAGATAAGTGATTCTTCACAACTCTTGTACGATTCCTTGTTATGATTAGTGAATTCTTGACATATTATTGGTTCGTTTCTCTCTAATTTTAATGGATACTCATTCTATGAGATATTGAAAGTCAATGACTGTGTTAATAAAAAGATTAACATGTACCTCATATGTTTGGCAGATATCCTACTTTATGTAGAACCATAAAAATACTGTGGTACAAAAAGGGCTTATGCTTTTCTGTTTGTTGATTTTGTATTCTTAAAGCAGTTTTAGCAGCCATGTGTTTATGCTTGAATATGTGTTATGCTTGGGGTTTGATTTATTCATACTTCATACAAAGTTCTATACAAAGTTGTAAATCAACAAGGAAACACGAAGTGGTAAACTTCGAGACGACGAGGAGCGCCGACTAGTTAACTCATGTCATTCTTGGTTATCTCAGACAGGTGATGTTGTTCTTATGAGTAATTATGCACAGTGATAACATGATAATTTATGTCATGGCTGGATACACAAGTACATTATAAATCATGATTAAAAATTTCTTATAAATACTCGTGCTTATATATTTAGCAATTTCCACCCAAGTGACAGGTTTTGGCCGGCCTAAAATACATATTCTCAAACTCACCAAGCATAGCAGGGGCTGGTTTCCATATGATTGTGCCGATGTCTTGCATAGGCAGGTTATCGAGTACATTGTACCTCATAGCGACGTGTCCGGGTACTATGTGAGGAAAAATCATGCATAAATCTAGTATCTGTTTTCCAAAGATGCGAACAGACTGAGTATAGGAAAGATTATTCAAATCCTGGAAGCATGATTTTGTACGTAGCTTTATGCATCTACTTTTAATATAATAAAGTACATGACATATGAAATTCTTTCAATATCCCTATAATCACCAATTTGAGGGTGATATTCGGGGACATAGCGGTAATTGGATCTCCTTTAATATTTTAATTAAAAATATATATTCCTTAATCATTGCATACCCTTTCAATTGTCCATTTTATTTTCCATCATTAATACTAACGCGAGGCCTTTGTATTGGAATTGTGCAAATCTTCTTGGATATAGCAAAACCTCATCCACGCTTTTTCTCTTTGGTTTCTGAAAAACCCTTAAACTTTCTCTCATTGATCTATATATATTATGGCTTTTGATTTCAACCTGCAAACCCTAAATTACAAACCATTACATTTGGCTCATCTTCCTATTCTATTACCCCATCGATTTTAACATGTCCCTTTCATTCCTTGATTTCATTCTCCACACATTGAAGGTTCGTCAAAATCCTGCATCTTCCATTCATAGTTTTTCTTTAATTTCTAAAATCATTATCAAGTTGCAAATCAAAAGGTATCTTCTTTTTTATTCGATAATAATAACAATCAATTATGTTATCAAACTACAAAATTCAATTGATAATTTTTTCTTCAATTTTTCAACTTTAGGTTATCGTTCTTTATCTAACCCCCAATTTTATCATTTCTTTGAACATGGTTGTGGATTCAACAATTTCGGTAAAGACGCAAAAGCACTTTGATTCATAGAATAAATGACTCAAAAGGCCGGTGTCCTTCAATAAAGGGTACTGGGTGAGATTTAAACTTTGCATTTTTGGATTTTTCAGATCTGAATTCTAAACTTTACATGCTTGAATTTTTTGATTTTTTTTTCAATTTTTCAGGTATATGCACGCTGTTAAAATATATATTGTACTGTTACATGTTGTTACAGTTTTTTATTAATGTTGATCGTGTTTTCTGGATGGATTTGTGTTGCTGTCTTGATATTGGAGAGTTATTTTTCCAAGTTGCTGTCATGAATTTTAATCCAGAACTTTCATCAATATTATAGCAAGTTTGAATTACTTTAGGAAAATTTCCCAAGTTTAATGTTCGATTTATTTTCGGTAAGATTTACTTTGTTTACTTTTTCATTTTCAATCTTTCTTTTCTCCTCCTTGAGATTCTTTGTTTTTTATTTGTCATTCGTTTTCTTTTCTTAGGTTTAATGCTTCAAATTAAGTTATGTTTGCTTATATGCAGTTTAAAAGGTTTTCACTTTGCTTAACAATTTTATAGATCGAAGAGATGGAGCACGGGGAAGACTGAAGATATTGTCTTATCTAAGATTTTTGAGTTCCCAAATTACTTATATTTTTCAACATTGATTATTACCCATATGTTTTTCCTCTGTAGACATTGTTTAAAAAAGTTATGGTTTTTTTTTTAAGGAAAGAGTTGGACTTTATATAGTGGTGTTTGCTAAAAGTTTGATTATTTTTTTTGACAGAAAATAGTTTTTGAATCAGGAGGAGAGCATTGTGGTTTTTGTTTATATCACTCCAGATTATTTTTTCCATTACTCTGTTTGATATACACACAAGTAGAATGATTTAATTGTTTATTTATTTTTTGGTGAGATATATGATTTTCACTACTATGTCATTCTATCTTTGTTGCTCTTTTTTATCTTATAATTTTTTGTATTGAAAATATTGGACTATTTAAATTTTTTTTGCATTTCTAATTTAGTAAAGTCCTAATTTCCTGTTAATTCCCTCCATTTCCCAGTTCCAGCAGTTCCAATTCATTCTAAATAATTATATTGATATGTTGCTTACAAAGTTGGTTAAAGATATTTTGTTGATTTGGTATTACATTGAGATCTATGCAGTAATGCTATGGTATGGCTAGTCTAGGAAAAACGTGTCAGCCGTTTCCTTTGCATGCACTATTATTACTATTCATATGAAACAACTATTGCTTACAATTTCCAACACACATGTGTTATCCTTTATTGAAGTGTATAATTTGTCTATGTGAAAACATGTAGAATTTGTTATTATCTAAAAGTTGTATTTAGTTGATTATAGATAATTATTCTCAATTTTAATTATTATCTTTCCCATTAGTAGTTTTAAATAATTAAACTAAAATAATCAAAATAATAAAATACAATAACTATTGATAATTGGGAAGTTTGAAATATCACATTTAATGAGGCCAATTACAATTGATACACTCATTGTTGTTATTCAAAAAAAAATGTTGAATTATTCCACTTCCAATGCGTTTTTGGCGGCTCAACCAATTCCAACGTCATTTTGCAATCATTCTCTTACATTCACAGCCCTTCAAATTATTATTATCTTTATTATTATCTTTATTTTATTTTTTATTTATTATGGCTATATTGTGATAGGAAGACTAAATATATTTAAGTTAATATATTTTCAACACAACTCTCTAAATTACAAAACAACAAAATTTTGAGACCATGGTATAATCAAATCGATCATCAATAATAGTAACAACTAATGAATTATAAAATAATATTTGTAATTTGACATAATAACTTAATACTATATATATGCAAATTAAAATATGAACTTTTAGTAATTGTAATTATAATTATAATTATAATATTTATTTAAGAAAAGAAAATATATTTATTTTTAACTATGACATTTACTATTATAATAACCTATGATACTCACAAAAAATGAGAGAATTTATAATAAATCTATTAATTAATTGCTATAATAAATCAATTCATGCCCTTCAAAGGACCCAATAGAGGTAGGTATTAGTTGTAGGTGATAATAATTAATCTTCTTTTTTTAATTAGTTGTAATTGATTTTAGGTGTATACACACAAGTAGAATGATTTAATTGTTTATTTTTTTTTTTGGTGAGATATATGATTTTCACTACTATGTCATTCTAACTTTGTTGCTCTTTTTTGAATTTTTTTTTTGAATAACAAATTTTTTAAATTTTTTTTCAGAAATAACCAACTTTTCAAAATAATTCCCCAAATGTCACTTTTTTGCTATCTGCAACACGTTGTCGCCAGGGGGGGGGTGGCGACAACACTTGGCCCATAACGTCGTCGCCAGGCCCATTGGCGCCTACATGCAATATTTAGGTGTTGTCGCCACCCCCCCTGGCGACAACACCCCCCCTTATTTTTTTTTCTTTTTTTTTTGTTATTTTTTTTCTTTAACATAATTTCTCTTAAAATATTTTCAGTATTTTTTTTAATAACTACATTTTTTTAATATTTTTTTTTCGTATTTTTTTTAGTATTTTTTTTTAACAACAATTTTTAACAATAATTTCTCTTATATTGTTTTTTTAATAACTACAATTTTTAACAACAATTTTTTTAATAGCTACAATTTTTTTAATAACTACAATTTTTAACAATAATTTCTCTTATATTGTTTTATTTTATCTATCTTGTTAAAATTATTTTTGGAAGTTGGTGGTGGATTCATTATTTTGAAAGTTGAGCATTCTTTAAAATATTTATATATTAAAATACAAATACATTAAAATTAAAGACATTAAAATACATTAACGATACAAATACATTATAATTAAAAACATTACAAAATACATTCACGATACAAATAAAAATCTTATTGCGCGCCACGTGGACCATGGTACGATCCACATTGAGGTTGCCGAATGGGTCGTGTAGACGGGTCACGAGTTGGTAATGCCCCCCTATTTCCGCGACGACGCCCCCCTCTATTTGGTTCGTCTTGTGCCATAGTCGATGGTCCCTGAATGAAACCTGGGTCTTCAACATCTTGACCTATAGAATTCCCTCCATAGGATAGGCGGGTGCCCGCGGCGCTGTCGAAGCTGTGTCTAGGCGGGTTAAAATTTCTCCTAGTGGGTGCAGCCTGGAAGTTTTGGAAGTTGGTGGTGGATCCGGTTTGGTTAAAATACAATGGTTGTGGCGGTGTGTTGAAGTCAAATTGTTGGCTGGGGTACTGTGATGTGTGTTGGTCGAATGTGGTGTATTGCGGGTATTCTTCTTCTATGCCCATGTCGGGGGTCATTGGTGGTGATCTTGAAGAGCCCCCCGCATGGAATTCCTGGAAATATGATCTAGAAGAGCTCCCTGCATGGAATTCTTGATTTTGTGGTTGAGTTTGGGATGGAAAAAACTGGTGGAGTTGTTGGGAATGTTGTTGGTAAAAAGGTGTTTGTGGTTGCATTGGTTGTTGGTGGTAACTTTGTTGTTGTTGTTGGTGGTGTTGTTGTGGGTAATGTTGTTGTTGGTAATTTGGTGGTGGTTGTTGTTGTTGTTGGTAATTTGGTGGCGGTGGTTGTTGTTGTTGGTGGTGGTAATTTGGTGGTGGTTGTTGTTGTCCTCCAAAATATGGAGGTTGTGCTCGCGGGTCAGCTAAATAGAAAGGGGCAGACACAATCATTTCAGGATTTGTGACGGATCTGTACCAGTTTACATAGTCAACAGTTGGCTTCATTTCTCCCGGCGCCACAGGAAATTCTAGAACCGTTTTTGATCGACGAGCCCATATTTTACGCTGATCTATGGCAAAGGACTTGTAATTTTTTACGTACCATTGTTCGCTAACCTTCGCAAGATGCCAACGTCCCAAACAGTCAGGCTCAGGTGGGTCAGGGATACCTTGATGCATGCCGAATTGGAGCTTCACACGGTCACTCGGGTGCATCTCCACAGTGGTGAACCGTATGATGGGTGATTTTGCTGTCCAAATAGCCGCCTCGTCAAGGTCGGGTACGTGGTCCAATTCCAAGTAAGGACGCCAAATAAACTGCAAAGCAAATAATATTAATTTCAGAATATAGAAGATAGTTATTTTTAAAAATATATTTAGAAAATGGACATTTTTAGAGGTATTACTTCTTGGGGTCCTAGTCGATCTAATAGCTGGCGGTAGAAAATGATTTTGGAATCAGGCGTTTTGGACCAATCCATTCCGAGTGCATTGAACCTAAACACATTAAAAGATATAAATCAATATAGTTACAAATAATAATAGAATAAAAAGCAATAATTAAAATAAGATCCAAAAGTTACCTTGAAGCGTAAGGGAAGGCGTAACTGTTTGGATTTGCAGGGGCCAATACCGGCATCCTCCACCATGCCCATGCTTGTAGCAAGAATGCACATCCACTAAATGTACAACTATCCTTTTTTGCACATTTGCACAAGGAACTATATAGGTATGCCAACACAGCCGAACCCCAACTATATGTCTTTATTGCATCAATGTCCCCAAGTAAACACAAGTACATAAAATTAACACTATTTCCCGTGCCTTCGGGAAATAGAAACCTACCAAACAACAACATAATATACATCCTAGTTTTCTGCAGTATAGTTTCTTCGTCAGAAAACTGATCCAATTGAAGCCCAACATAAGCTTCCTGAAGGCCAGCAAGCTTTATACCTTGGCCCCTACCCCTTTGTTGCCCCTCACCCTCTATTAAATCCACACCCAACAATTCGACGCATAGGGCGTTTGGTTGTTGGACATTTCCATACACTGCCTTTCCATTTGTTTTGAGACCCAACAACATGTACACGTCCTCTAGAGTGACGGTACATTCACCCATTGGAAGGTGAAAAGTATGAGTCTCAGGCCTCCAACGCTCACACAATGCTAATATAAACTTCATATCAACTGAGGTATGTGTTAAGTTCATTACCTCACCAAATCCCGCACGTTTAACGTAGTCCACAATCAAAGGGTCAGGAGCATTCATCTTACCAGCACGGGTCCTAAATCTCGTGACATCCTATAAAAAAAACACCTCCCATAAGTATTTGAAATTAGTAAATTTAAGTAAAAAAAATTAAGTGTTTACTCAAACTTACATAAGTGGCAATGTTTGCAATGGTGCCTCGATGCTCTTGACCCATAGTTAGGAGAGACATGTTTGTTGATGATGAAACACAAAGTTGCTCTGATGATAAGTTGCTCTGATGAAAGTATAAGAGGTGATGAAGAAAATGAACAAGTTTGGGAACATATTTATAGCCAAAATGCATAGGTTATTAAGAGATTCACAACCTAATCTTTGTTTGATTTCTGACAGGCACGCTTCTATTGACAGCGCATACAACAATCCGGCAAATGGTTGGCACAACCCTCCGTCTAAGCATGTCTACTGTATTAGGCACATAGCACAGAATTTTATGAGAGAGATCAAGGATAAATTTTTGAAGAACCACTTGGTGAATGCGGGGTATGCCTTAAACCAACCTGGATTTCAATACTACCGCCGAGAAATAGCGTTGACAAATCCAGATGCAGGGAGGTGGATTGACAGCATTGATAGAGCAAGATGGACTAGGTCATACGACGATGGGGCTAGGTGGGGCCACATGACTACAAATCTTGTGGAATCAATGAACGGGGTTTTCAAAGGCATACGAAACCTACCTGTAACTGCCATTGTTAGTGCTACGTATTTTCGGATGGCAACTTTGTTCGCCACACGAGGTAAGAGGTGGAATTCAGTGTTACAAACACAACAGGTCTACAGCGATGTGTGTATGAAATATATACAACAGGAATCTGCCAAGGGTAACACTCACCGAGTGACCGAGTTCGACCGTCATGGCCACACCTTCAGTGTAAAGGAAACAATTGACCACAACCAGGGACTTCCACGACAACAGTATCGCGTCAATATCCCAGATCGTTGGTGCGACTGTGGCCAATTTCAAGCATATCGCATGCCTTGCTCCCATGTCCTTGCAGCATGTTCACATACTCACTTTGATGCATTATCTTTGGTATCAGAAATTTACAAGGTATCAACGTTGCTCAACGTATACGACAATTACTTTCCGGTGGTAGCAATGGAAGCATATTGGCCTGTGTACGAGGGGGAAACAGTTTGGCATAACGATTTAATGCGTCGGAATAAAAGCGGTCGACCAAACAGCAGGCGTATTAGAACCGAGATGGACGTAACTGAAAAAATGCAGAGGAAGTGTAGTATATGTCGTGAGGTAGGACATAATAGGACCAAATGTCCCAATCGTGGATCTAGTTCCACAACATAGTTATTAGTTTCGATGATGTTTGTAATTTACTTTTTCAATGAAATGAACTTTTTTTTTTATAAATTTTATGGGTTACAACACAAAAAAAATTACTAAATAAAAAAAAGTTCATGATACATATTGAAAGAAATTACCAAATATTACCATGGAAAAAATATTTGGAACCAATAAAATTTACAAAGATTTAAGAGAAAATAGTACCGAAAACATTAATATTGAAAGTAAAAAATTACCGAAAATATAATACCATGAAAAAAATAATTATTTAAAAAATCCATTTTGAAATAATAATTGAAAAGTATAACATAAAAAAAATTTAAGAGAAAATAATGTTAAAGAAAAAAAATTACAAAAAAAAAAAAAGAAAAAAAAAATAAAGGGGGGGTGTTGTCGCCAGGGGGGTGGCGACAACACCTAAAAAAAACACATGGGCGCCAGGCCCACTGGCGACAGCTCTCCAGGCCCATTGTTGTCGCCACCCCCCCTGGCGACAACGTGTATTTTTTAGCAAAAAAGTGACATTTATGTAATTTTTTTGAAAACCTAGTTATTTTTGGAATTTTTTTAAAAAAAATGGATATTCAAAAAAAAAATTCCTCTTTTTTATCTTATAATTTTTTGTATTGAAAATATTGAAATATTTAAGTTTTTTTGCATTTCTAATTTAATAAAGTCCTAATTTTCTGTTAATTCCCTCCCTTTCTCAGTTCCAGCAGTTTCAATTCATTCTAAATAATTATAGTGATAGGTTGCTTACAAAGTTGGTTAAAAATATTTTGTTGATTTGGTATTACATTGAGATCTATGCAGTAATGATATGATATGGTATGGCTAGCCTAGGAAAAACGTGTCAACCGTTTCTTTTGCATGCACTATTATTACTATATGCACTATTATTACTATTCATATGAAACAACTATTGCTTACAATTTCCAACACACATGCGTTATCCTTTATTGAAGTGTATAATTTGTCTATGTGAAAACATGTAGAATTTGTTATTATCTAAAAGTAGTATTTAGTTGATTATAGATAATTATTCTCAATTTTAATTATTATCTTTCCCATTAGTAGTTTTAAATAATTAAACTAAAATAATCAAAATAATAAAATACAATAACTATTGATAATTGGGAAGTTTGAAATATCACATTTAATGAGGCCAATTACAATTGATACACTCAGGGTTGTTATTCACGTGAAAAAAATATTAGTAAAAAAAATGTTGAACTATTCCACTTCCAATTCGTTTTTGGCGGCTCACCATTACGTTTCATGTGCATAAACCAATTTCAACGTCATTTTACAATCATTCTCTTCTTACATTCACAACCCTTCAAATTATTATTATCTTTATTTTATTTTTTATTTATTATGGCTATATTGTGATAGGAAGACTAAATATATTTAAGTTAATATGTTTTCAACACAACTCTCTAAATTACAAAACAACAAAATTTTGAGACCATGGTATAATCAAATCGATCATCATCAATAATAATAATAGCTAATGAATTATAAAATAATATTTGTAATTTGACATAATAACTTAATACTATATTTATGCAAATTAAAATCTGAACTTTTAGTAATTGTAATTATAATTATAATATTTATTTAAGAAAAGAAAATATATTTATTTTTAACTATGACATTTACTATTATAATAACCTATGATACTCACAAAAAATGAGAGCATTTATAATAAATCTATTAATTGATTGCTATAATAAATCAATTCATGTGCTTCAAAGGACCCAATAGAGGTAGGTATTAATTGTAGGTGATAATAATTAATCGTCTTTTTTAATTAGTTGTAATTGAGTTTAGGTGATAATAATTCATTTTATAGGTAATTGTAGGTAATTATTAGTTGTATCATTGGGAATGTGTAGTTTTAGGTGATAGTAATTAATCAGTCTTTTTTTAATATTTGCAATTGTTACTGTTTTTTAAGAAATTGTTATTGTGATAAAAAAATCATAATATTATTTATCTATTTGATATGAGGCCAATAATGATATATTTATTTTGTATTAAATAGAGTGAGATCCTTTTGTGTCATATATTTTTATTCCATTTGTCAGTCTAGTTTTTGTTTAATACTAATTATAAAATTATATTAGTCTACTTTTAATATGGGTAATGGTAAATATATTTATTATAATAAATATACTTATTGTAATAAATTCATTATACCCATAATAAATTTATGGGTAATGGTAAATGAGACCTAAATAAACAAAATTTATCTTAAAAAATGATAAAATAATCTATTTATGAAATAACCATCTTATTTGTAAAAAAATAGTCTAAAATATATATGAAAAGAGAGAGTCCATTTTTTAAAAACTTACTCTTTATTATAAAATAACTATCTTATTTGTAAAAAAATAAAGAGAAATAATTATTTAATATAATAATAAATAATTTTTTTAATTATAATATTCATTTCAATTACATAAATTTTATTTTTTTCCCGAATTCAATTACAAATAAAAAATATACTATGTCAACTAATATATTACAGATATACCATGATTACCTATTATAAGTTTTACTAATAAATGTTGTTGTTTAATTTTTTTTATTTGAATGAATTATTTATTGATCAATAAATCAAATAATTAAATAATTACCAAATAATTATATATTTGAATGAATTATTTATTGATCAATAAATCAAATAATTAACTTATTGTCAGAATTGCTTCATTAATCTAAACTACTAACAATAATACTATATAATAATACTAAATATAGTTTTATCTATAAACATTATTTATTTTTTTATGTTATTTTTAAAAATATATATAATATATTAATTATAATTAAAGATACTATTAAAGTATAATAAAAGATATTAAAAACTTCAATTATCAAAGAAAATGTTAGCAATTTTTTATGATAAAATTTAACATTTATACTAAAAAAATTTGCTATTAATATATTTTTTTTACAAAAAAACATGATACAATTATGATGTATAAATACATAAATTTCTTATGAAAAACATACATTTTTTCGATTGACCAAAACTACTTATAAAATTACATTTAACATGAGACAATTATGATTGATGAATACATAATTTCTTATATAAAAAAATTGTTATTCTTTTTGTATTTTATATACATTTTTAACCATCACTATATTATATTAATTTATTATTTATAATGACATTGTATGAACCGTGTGAACGCACAGGTAAATGATTTCTTAATTATTTTCTTTATTTTTCTACTAAAATATACATTTTCCGACGGGACAAAACTACTTAATGTGTATATATTTTATTTACATTTTTAACCATCATTATATTATATTTATTTACAATTGTGATAGATAAATACTTAATTATTTCCTTTATTTTTTATATGTACATATTAACCTATAACTGATATTTTTGAAAAAATAAATCTATTAAATATATTGAAATTTTTATTTAAAATAAGTAAAAAAATTTCAAATGCTTATAATAAGATAGGGGTATGAGTGACGATAAACAAAATTTGGACAAAAAAGTTTGGTACCGGTTACCAAATCAAATAAATATAATCACATATATTATATTTATTTATTATTTATAATATTGTGCAATACGTGCGAACGCACGGGTAGATGACTACTCACGATAGATTATAACTATATTGTATGATGTGTGCGAACGCACGGGTAGATGACTACTTAATTATTTTATTTATTTTTTCTACTAAAGTATATATTTCTAACTAAATTAAATTAATATTTATTTGACAATTATAATTTCAAATGTTTTTTATTTTTAATTTGTGTATCTTTTTATATATATTTATCAACCATCGTTATATATTTATTTATTGTTTATATCGACTTTGCGTGACCCGTGCGAATGCACGGGTCTTTTACTAGTGATCTAAGAAAGCATGATATATTTGATGAGGCATTTAGGTTTATAACTTGGTAGGTGATATGATGGTGAGCCTTTAATATGTCAATAAATGTTTAAAACTTTTTCACCGCCAAGAACATCAATAGCATTCATGGTTTGAATTTTATTATAATTCTATGCTACATATAGCTTGCTACGTTATGTAATAAATATTATTGTTTATGAGTATGCAATAGATAACAATTCTGTTGGATCCCACGTTCAAGAATTATTTTTATGGCAAGGGATTTGCTTACAACAACGAGGATGTCAAAATATATTATAACACAGTCCTACAAATATACGTTGCAAAGCATAAACATTCAAAGAGTAACTGAGCTATCTTTAAACAAGTCACTCACAAAGAAGCGAGATGTGTCGCTCCACATCATGAATATCAAAATAGAGAATAGAAGAAATTAATCTTCAAAGTATAAATCTACCAAGGTCGTCAACAAAGCCAAGAGCCTAGAGATATATACGAGCTCATACTGTAATTACTTTTATTGTAGGAAAAGGCAAGTAATGATCTGTGCTTTTGTAATTATTTAAAAGAATTCCTTAGAGCTGAATCAAGCTATAAGTGTTTCTTTCTTCTCGTGCGCGGGTAGGAGGCACCTCCTATTTTATTTAAACTTGTAGAAATTGGGCGGGAGGATTATCGGAAGAGCCTACACATGTCTTACCGGGATAGCTCTTGTTCAAAGCGCTTTGTCCTGTTCTACAAGTCTCACGCTAGGGGAACTTATATAGGTATCTTGGATAGGAAGGTTATGGAGGACTAAGTCGACTCATTTCATCCCTGATAGAAATTATATAGGAAGATTATTGGAAGAGGATACATCTTACTAAAGATGTTGAACTCTAAGAAGTCGGCGCCATTGTGCTCAGAAGAAGTCGAAATGCTATAAACATGGAGATGAAGAAGCCAAATCAATAAAATATTTATTAAATACAGACTCTCTTAGTTGTTAGTCAGTTTTGCAAGAAAGAATCGCGCTTGGATACCAGATCTGAGTTAAGTCTCAATTGACAACACTTCCCCTCCAAGAGCTGAGTACTTAAGCCGCTTACGCCATCATGGCCGTTGTCTGCGCATAAGCCGGTTACGTCACTGCGGCCTCTTCCCACTCAAAAAATTTACTATATATGTAGCATAAATAAAATTGAAAGAATAGAAAAAATTACAAATGCTAGTTAAGAGGTGGAATGGTGAACTGATCATTTAAAACAACTAGTAACAAACCCGTGCATACGCACGGGTTCTGTTCTTATACGCGCATTTGTTTACATAATACATTTATTTTAAATAGAACATTTAAAAAGAAAAAATATTTAGATCAATAATAATTTTTTCGTATATAAAATTATTTAGATCAATAATAAATTTTTTTCCTTATATTATTATTGTATCATAAATATTTCAATCATAAATATCATTTTTCTTATTTAAAAATATGTAGACAAGAATATATTTTTTCCCGTATTCAAATATTATTTATGTTTAGATATCATATACAAAAATATCTAAATCAATAGTAAATTTTTGTATATCAAAATATTTAGATTAATGGAAGATTTTTTCCCGCATACCATTTTTTAATTAAAAAAATTTGGATCATAAATACCATTTTTCGTATATAAAAATATTTAGATCAATAATAAAATTTTTCTGTATACAAATATTATTTTTATTTAGGTATCATTTATAAAAATATTTGAATGAATAGTAAATCTTCGTATAAAAAATATTTAGATCAATGATAGATTTTTCCCCGTATACAATATTTGAATAAAAAAAATTTGAATCATAAATATCATTTTTCATATATAAAAATATTTAGATCAACAATAGATTTTTCCCGTATTTAAATATTATTTATGTTTATGTATCATTTACAAAAATATCTAGATCAATAGTAAATTTCCGTATATAAAAATATTTAAATCAATAATAAATTTTTTTCCGTATACCATTTTTGGATCATAAATATCATTTTTCATATAGAAAAATATTTAGATCAATAAAAGATTTTTTTCCGTATACAGATATTATTTATGTTTAGGTAACGTTTACGAAAATATCTAAATCAATAGTAAATTTTCCTATATAAAAATATGGGTTAAACGCTATTTTGCCCCCTGCCATCTGGGGGGAATCCGGAAAACAACCCTGTAAAAAAAAAGTTTAGATTCCATCCTTGTAATTTCCAGATTCCCTCTTTTTAAACCTTAAGTGGATTTTAGTGGATGACATGTGATTTTTAGCTGATGTGGCAAAGAATATCATGCATATGTGTCATGTTTATTTCTTTAACATATTTTATGTGGCAATTTCACTTTCCTCAGATTAGGGTTCAACGTTGTCTTCTTCATCTTCGTTTTCTACCACCTCTTTTGTTTTCTACCACCTATTCGTTTTCTACTTCATCTAACATCTCCTAATTCTTCTTCAAACATCTAGCTATGTCAGGCGCAAGCGAAAGCTCTGGGGTCAACAGTTGTGGACGAAGAGCTCCAGTTTGTGGACACCATCTCCCCATGCGAATTTTTGTTTCAAAGTCGAGGTCAAACCCAGGAAGAAGATATTGGAAGTGCAAATACTGGGGGGTTAGTACATATTACTTCGTATCTCTATGTTAATTTGACTTTATTTTGATAATTCACAAGAGTTAGGGTTTTATTAATGTTCATAAGGGTGTGATATTTGATTTGGCAGAAGGAGAATGATTGTAATGGGTTTCACTGGGATGATGAAATTGAAAGTGGAAAAGTTGAAGAAAATCTGTATGATGGAGTTTCAAGTGGAAGTGAAAAGATGTTAGAGGTTATGAGGAACTATGGAGCAGAGTTTGGGAAGACATTTGTAGACGAGTTGGGGAAATCATTGAACAACAAGAAAATTGACAAACTGAAACAGGAGTCTGCAAAGGATCAGAAGACTATTAATGTCCTCACATTCACTCTTATTGCATCTTGGATCTGTTTTTCTGTTATGTTAACTCTTTGTAATATAGTTAAGTAGTCAATAAACAATCTGTTGTAACGGTTGTATTATGCTTGAAATGAATGAAATGTGTTTGAGTTGGCATAAACAATACTCTAATGTTGAACATAAAGTGATGTAAACTGAACATAATATTGCACATATAACTGATACATAATGTTGCATACCAATTGCTATAAAGTTGCACAAAATGATACATAATGTAAGCTGAACACAAAGTTGCATACAAACTGATACATAATGTAAGTTGACCCAAAATACTAATGTAAGCTGACCCAAAATTAAGCTGACCCAAAATGATACATAATGTAAGCTGAACAGAGTTGCATACATCATAACTTCATAATGTAAGTTGCATACAAACTGATACATAATTCAAGCATACAAATTGATACACAGTGTTGCATATAAACTGATACTATAATGTTGCACACAAACTGACCCAAAATTAGATAAAATTTAGTCAAAATATTCAAAATGCCATCAACTTAAATCTTTCTCAAAATGCCATCCAACTTCTCATAAATGTCTTCAGTTTCTGTTCTTCTTTTTGGGAGACTTTTTCTTTTTCTTTTTGGGACTCTTTCCCTTGTTGTCCAATGTCTTCCATTAGTAGTTCAAAAACCATCTCCAACTTTCTTTTGACTCTGTCTCCACAACACCAAATGCTAGAGGAAATTATTGATCATAGGGATCTCTAGCTACAGCAATAAGTAGTTGGCCACCATATTTTGTCTTCAAATGACAACCATCTACACTAATAAATGGTCTGCAACCTTGCAGAAAGCCTTTCTTGCAGCCATCAAAACAAAAGTAGAAGCTCCCAAATCTTGGTGGAAGAGTTGGGATTGGCCTCTCCACATTGATCTTTGCAGTGTTTCCATCATTTTGTTTCTTAAGTTCTACAGCATATCTATATAACATTGAATATTGCTTACATGAGTCACCTTCAATAATTTCCTCAGCTATGTTTTTCCTCTCCATGCCCTTCCTTTAGTAACTCCAACTGAGTATTTGCTCCTTAATTCTGCCATTAGATCTGAATCTTTGACTTTGCCACTATACTGCCTCTTTTCTACCACAACCTTAGACACCCACTTAGAATTTGCTGACTTGTTATTTAAAACCCTAGCACATGTATGTGTCCCCACCAAGTCTTTAATTGAAAAGTTTGTTTGTCACCAACTTTACTACAAAGGGCTAAAAAACCACATTTACCCCTACATTCTACCCTTACCCTATTACTTTCATTTTTCACAAACCTAATCTCTCTACCATTTAAAACAGACCATTCTCTTATAGCATCTTTGAATTCAACAAGAGAGTTAAACTCCATACCTAGTTTGAACTCATAGTCTTTGTTGAGTAAATCTCCCCTAAACTTCTCATATTTAGGCATCTTTTCATCATCACTAGCATCTGGATCAGAACTTCCAAGCTCTTCACTTTCATAATCTCCATCTTCCTCTACAACCCTTTCAGAACTTGGTTGGCCACCAGCAATTCTTGAATGAACATGTAACTTCAGTTTTTTGGGAGAACTCAGTGTTGATGTATTCTTCCAAGCTCTCAACTTGAACCTTAATTTCTTACCACCAATTTCAACCATATTACCTTCATCAGGTTTATCAACCTCCACAACCACGAAGCCTTCTTTAGCATCATTTACTCTTTCTTCCTCACTGTCACCAAAAGTAACTCCATCAGCTTCTTCATCCTCACTCGATTCCTCAATAGCAACTTCAGTGATATTTGGATTCTCAACCCTATCTATGTTTCCTCCAACAATTTTTTCAAGCCAAATATGTCCCTCAACATTGTTCATAATAGCATGATTTGCTATTTCTGTAACATGTACATCATCAGTAACATGAAAAAATTTCTCATCTGTACCTTCGATTTTCCTCCATAAGCGGACTCCAGTACAATCAAAACCACACTCCATAACCAAACTCAAAGCTTCGTAGTATGACCAAGTATCTGATTCTTTCCCACGAACAAAAGTTTCATCACCTCCTTGGTAAAATACGAAGCTTCCACTTTCACGTACAAATTGACCTCCATGGTGTACACAGAAGTCGAACAATGGCATGGCGAAAACAGAAATTAGGGATTTTTTGAAACGAGATTACGGTGTTTGAAACGAGATTACGGTAGATTGAAGATGGTGGATTGAAGATGGTGGATTGAAGATGGTGGGTTTCAAAACGTTAGGTTTCAGGGGGTGGAAGAGGAAAGAGGAAAGAGGAAAGAGGAAAGAGGAAAGTGAAATTGCCACATAAAATATGTTAAAGAAATAAACATGACACATATGCATGATATTCTTTGCCACATCAGCTAAAAATCACATGTCATCCACTAAAATCCACTTAAGGTTTAAAAAGAGGGAATCTGGAAATTACAAGGATGAAATCTAAAACTTTTTTTTTTACAGGGTTGTTTTCCGGATTCCCCCCAAATGGCAGGGGGCAAAATAGCGTTTAACCCTAAAAATATTTATATCAATAATAGATTTTTTCCCATATACCATTTTTGAATAAAAAATTAAGGATCATAAATACCATTTTTCGTATATAAAAATATTTAAATCAATAAAAGATTTTTTTCGTATTTAAATATTATTTATGTATAGGTATCATTTATAAAGATATCTGGATCAATAGTAAATTTTTGTATATAAAAATATTTAAATCAATAATATACTTTTTCCCGTATACCATTTTTGAATTAAAATTTTTGGATCATAATTACCATTTTTCATATAGAAAAATATTTAGATCAATAAAAGATTTTTTCCCGTATACAAATATTATTTACGTTTAAGTATCGTTTACAAAAATATTTGGATCAATAGTAAATTTTCGTATATAAAAATATTTAGATAAATAAAAGATTATAATCCCGTATACCATTTTTGAATTAAATTTTTTTGGATCATAAATACCATTTTTCATATAGAAAAATATTTATATCAATTTTAGATTTTTTTCCCGTATACAAATGTTATTTATGTTTAGATAACGTTTACAAAAATATCTAGATCAATAGTAAATTTTTGTATATAAAAATATTTAGATCAATAATAGATTTGTTTTTTCTGTATACCATTTTTGAATAAAATTTTTTGGATCATAAATACAATTTTTCGTATATAAAAATATTTAGATCAATAATAGATTTTTCCCGTATTTAAATGTTATTTATGTTTTTGTATCATTTACAAAAATATCTAGATCAATAGTAAATTTTCGTATATGAAAATATTTAAATCAGCAATAATTTTTTCCGTATGCCATTTTTAAATTAAATTTTTGGATCATAAATACCATTTCTCTTATAAAAAGTAAATGGAGTATAGAGAAATTAGGGTAGAAACTAACAAGGTGAAGAGAGAGAAAGAATGGTTAAAGTAAGTTATAATATAGTTGAATAAAATATTAAAATTATAATGGACAATTGTGTAGATAGACAAAAAAACCAACAATTTTAATAGGTGTAAAAAAAAGTAAGGATGAGTAATTTGGTAAAAACAAGAACCACTAATTTTTTTTATATTATAGATTAATATGAAAAAAATGGTAAGGGGATTCGAGGACACCGCACTTGGGAAGCTAGCTAGATTGACTTCCACTCAGCCACGCAAAACTAGTGATTACTTATCGAGAAAAAAAGGTATATGTCCATAACATATTTTAGATTTTTAAAACACCCAATTTATAATTTGAGGCCCTTCAAAAATTGAGGCCCTGGGTTGTGGACCTGCTTGTCCTGACCCAGGGTCGACCCTGCATGTTAGATATTGAGAGATATTAAGATCAACCGTGTGAGAATAACACTACACAGATTATATATAGAGATTTACAGTTCATTACATGTTATAGTAAATGTGAGACTTATATACAAATAAATGCATATTATATCAACGAAAAATTTAAAAAATAAATATTTTTAAAAAATATAAATACATATTCTATAAAAAAATTATAAAATAAATATTTTTAAAAGATATAAATATTTTAGAGGATTAAAAAATATATATTTTTGAGTAATCTCAAATTGTTTTATGGCAAAAGAAAATTAAGACAATTGCATCACTTAAAGTTTTATAGTAACTTATAAGCCTTCTATAAAATAAAAAGACTAATGCACTTTTGGTCCATGTAAATTAGCGAATTTTTTATTTTCTTCCTTGTAAGTTTTTTTGTTGGTATGAGTCCCTATATTTCATTTTCGCGTTCGTTTTAGTCCTTAAAATTAAAATCCGCATGAAATTTCACAGAAAAATCGGTAAGAAATCTGCAAATTTTTCTGCGAATTTTAGCTTTAAAGACTAAACCTCAAGAAAAAGTAAGATATAAAGACTCAAACTAAAAAAAAAACTTATTGGAACGAAAATTAAAAACTCGCTAACGTACGTGATCCAAAAATGTATTTAAGCCAATAAAAACTAAGGCAAAGACATCACATGGGTGAGGAGGTAGAGTCTCTATCAAAGTAGCTAGTATGTTTTATTGAGAGTGGAACTCACTATTCACTCACGGGTCACGGTAGCCTATAAACGCGGCATCATTTTCCGCAATAAATGGTGCGCTACAAACACGCATTATTCCGTGACGGACGGTCCTAAACATACTTTTTGTCTCCGCGTATCTATCTAAGATTCTATGTTTGTCAATAACTAAGCATTAGTAGAATTTTAGTTGTCTAAGTATAAGTGATTATTGTGTTTATTAATGATGATTTCAAATATTATTCTCTCTTTCTACCAAAAATATACTTCCTCTGTGCTTATTATAAAATGCTTTAGAAATACTAGTTACTTAAAATATCAAATATGAAAAACAATTTAGTATATAGTAATGATCCATAAGGGAGGGTTGGATTTTAAGTAAAATGTTAGATATTTCTAAAAAAAAATAATTGAGGAATTCAAGTGAATTCACATTTATAAAAAATGTTCAAAAGATCATTTTTTACTACTCAAAGGATCATTCCAAAAATATTTTTGTGAGATTTTAAACAACATCATTAAATATACATAAAGATCCTTGAAAAAGAGTTTTATGAGGTTTTTAGAAACTTTGCAAAATATTTTCTTTTTTGGAAATAAGATATAATATAAATCCAAAAAACAGTAGAGTACAAAGCGATCTCGAGGGTCCAGCAAAAACAGAACCAAAAGGACGATACCTACATCAACAAGTGAGCAACATGCTCCCGCAACTTAGATTTTCTCCAACATCTATGAACTATTCTATCTATAATATATTTTTCTATACCACTATTGTCATTTCTATGCGCATCCGTATCCTTATACACAATAGTATTCCTGTATAGCCAACACTTATACACCGTTTCAGAGAAAGTAGTTTTCAGAATAGTGGATCTCCAACCCTTCTTATTGCATCTCGTTAACAACCAAACCATTTCTTGATCCCAACCTTGAGGAGTGTGCAGAACATTCATCCATCCAATAATGTTGTCCAAATCATCTTCATGATATTTCACTCGAAAAAGAGGTGCTGTAAGTTTTCTTTTGATGGGCAAAATTCACAATTTTCTTCACTAATCATACCAAACTTACTTAATCTATCTTTGGTGGCAATCCTCTTGTTGCAAGTCATCCATAGGGTGAACAAAGCTCTTGGAGAAGCTTCATTTTCATACATCAACTTCCTCCAAGGAACTTTCGGTTTTGGCTCAGCAAGACTATAATAAAACCTTTTGGTCTTGAACACATCATTATTAACCACTTTCTGCCACAGGTTCAACCTTTTAACTTCTAGTTTAGTTTTTTAGAATCCAAGAACTAGAGTTTTTAATAGGAGCAACCATCACTTGCTCATCTTTCATATAGTAGGTATGAATCCACCTAACCCAAAGACTATCAGCTTTCCTGCATAAATTCCAGAGAAGCTTAATCAAACAAAAGTTATTCCATCTAGCCAAATCCACCATATTCAAAGCACCTTGGCTATTATACTCACACACTTTACTCCATGCAATAGGCGCTTTCCTAGACAGGGTGCATTTTCCAGTCCACAAAAAGGTCCTGCATAAGGCTTCAATTCTTCTTATAACACCTTTGGGTAAAGGAATGCACTGAAGCCAATAATTGGTGGTGCTGAATATCACACTATTAATGATCTAAATCCTACATGCATAGCTAAAAAGGTGAGCACCCCAATGGTTGATTCTAGCACCAATTCTCTCCACAAGAGCTAAACATTGGCAGTTTGTAAGCTTTTTGCTAGATAGGGGAATGCCCAGGTACCTGAAAGAAAGAACACCAGAACTGAACCCTGTTATGCTAGAAATTTGTTGCACAGTTCCATCATCGATATTTCCACAGTACAATTTGCACTTATTAGGGTTCACGACCAAACTAGTAGCCTTAGAAAATGATTTAAATATATCCATCGCAAGCTGCACAGAGATCACATCCCCTCTTATGAACAACAAGAGGTCATCAGCAAAACTCATATCCACAAGTTTCAACTTTTCACATTTGCTATGAAAATTAAAATTTGGAATCCTACTCAGGTCATCCAGCTTCCTATGTAAGTATTCCATGACAAGTACAAACAACATAGGGGAAATAGGATCCCTTTGTCTCAGGCCTCTTTTAGCATTCATACTCTCAGTAAAGGTACCATTCACAATAAATTGATAAGAGACAGTTTTAACAACTTGCATAATCTAAAAAGTAAATCTCCTAGGAAACCCCAACTCCTCCAAAATAGTTTTCAAAGCATGCCACCCAACAGAGTCATAAGCCTTCTGGATGTCCATCTGTAACATACACCTTAGCATACCGCCCTTTCTACTATACCCTTTTATCAGTTCATAAGCAAGAAGAACATGATCATGGATTTTATGCCCAGGGACAAAAGCTTCTTGGTTCCTGCTGATAATGCTACCTAACACTCTGCCCATCTTATTTGCCATGATTTTAGAAATAATTTTGTAGACAGTAGTACAACAAGAAATGGGTATATAACCTCTAATGGTTTTGGCATTCTCCTTTTTTGGGATGACAGTCACTAAAGATCTATTGAATCTTTTATCCAGTTTTCCTTCATTGAAGAATTCCATAACCACATGAATTACATCTCTCTTCACAATGTGCCAAGCATGTTTAAAAAAATTGGACCCAATCCCATCAACCCCCGGAGCTGTCAAGTCACCAATGCTCTTAAGAGCACTTTCAATTTCCCCAACAACCACGGTACTCACTAACATCTCTCTGGCTCATATTTAGTTGTCTCCCTCTTCTTATGGCAGTGATATCTACACCTTCAACAATATTCTTTCCAGTTCCCATGAGGCTTCCATAAAAACTCATCACTTCTTTCACAATATCTTGATGACTACTAGCTATGCTGCCATCATCCTTGTGTTATCTGCTAATATAATTATGCTTTTGCCTATACTTTATAGCAGCGTGGAAAAAGGAGTTATTTCCATCACCAAATCTAATCCAAGAGACCTTGGATCTCTGCCTCATCATTTTCTCATCAATGTCATTCAGGGAGATGAGTTTTTCATAACATTGCTTCTCTTGCAGAATAGTAGTAGTGTTCATTTTGTCTTGGGACAACTTCCTTTGTGCCTCTTGTAGCTCATGTATAGCAATTTCAATCTGATACTTTATTCCCATCAGAGGTGTACTCAGTTTCCTGATCACACGAATTAGACGCATGAATTTTTTTCCATAGGCCAATATCACATCTAAACTCAGTCCAGACCTTACCAATGGTTGTACTATACCCATCCAACTCAATGACATTGTTGATGAACTTGAATATACTTTTTTGTGTTGTTGTAGACATCGCTTCTAATACATAGTAGAGCATGGTCTGATATGCTTGGATCCATCACATGGAGACTCATATTGCTGTTTTGCTGGAGCCATTCAATATTGGCAATGACTCTATCAATTCTAGAGTAAACGGCACCATTGACATGTTTATTAAACCAAGTATATCTATCCCCTTTACTGTCAACCTCAAAAAGTCTAGCATGTTCCATCATTCTCCTCAGGTCATCATATTCCATTTCTCTGACAGGTTTACCACCTATCATGTCGTGAGTGCTCAGGACATTGTTAAAATCACCCATAATACTCCAGGACCCTTGTTGACCCTGGCCAATATTCCTAATGTCAATCCATAAATTTTTCCTCTCCTCTAGTCTGTTAGAGGCATACACAACAGTGAGCCAACTGATAAAATAACCATCAACATTATACATGCCACAATGAATGAGTTGAGTAGTGCTTTGAATCATCCTAAGGCTCACAAGATTATTATCCCAAAGGATCCAAATTCTTCCATTTTCATGATCCTTATAATTGTCAATTAAAGAACATTTGTTACCAAACATATTCTTATTTTTCTCAACATTCTTCTTTTTAACACGACTTTCAACTAAAATAACAATCTTTGGGTTTAGCCTTGAGAGATGGGAGTTGATCTCTTTACTTCTGGCCACCTTATTTAACCCCCTGATGTTCCAAGAAATAATCATGTCACTCCCTGAGGAGTAGCCTCATGGTCAGTCCCAAACCCTAAGTTGCCAAAACCATTTGAGCAGAAAAGAGGCTTGTTCACGTTACCTGTCTCGATTTTCTTTCCACTTTTCCTTCTAACCTCAGTCCATTTGCCTTCATCAGTTGGGGTAATCATCACATCATGTGCTTTTGTACTCGTGTCTATAATCTTTTCAGTTTCTTCTTGGGTTTCCTCACTCCCTTCTTTACTGGTACCTTCCTTGTGGGTTTCTCGAACCATTTTGGGTAGCCATCTCTTTTCAGTGACCTTCTTCTCTTTGTGACACTCATGCCCAATTTTTTGACATCTTTCACAGAATTGAGGTCTCCATTCACATTCCACTTTCTTTGCTTCAAATTACCTTCATGGTCTCTGATAGTTATTTCTTCACATAACTTTTGAGTCACGTCGACCTCTAAAAGGATGCGAGCATACATGATTCTTAATTTCCCTGCTGTGCATTCATCAATGAACAACGAATTACCAATCACACTCCCAATTTTCCCTAAACTCTTCTTCCCCCAAAGATACAGAGGGAGTTGGGGGAATTTGATCCAAATTGGAATTGTTCTCAGCATATCTCTCTCCATCGAGAAATCCTGCCTCCATTCTAGAATCACCATAGGCACGTTGTGAATGGTGTATGGACCCTTCATCAGTACTTCATCACGATCTTTGTATGATTTGAATCTCAAAATGAAGTAACCTTCCTCATTGTATAACATATCTGGCATCGCAACAAAACTCCATGTCTTGATCATGTATTTTTTGACCACAGTCATACTCAGATTTACTCCAATACACTAGTGCAGAAAGTACTTTTTACATCGGGCGAAAAGTACTTTTTATATCGGTCCCGGGCCCGATGTAAAGCCAGGCGATGTAATAAGTCTGAGACATTTTACATCGGGCCAAGGCCCGATGTGAAAATTATCATACCACATCGGTTGAGTTCATAGGTCTGATGTGAAAATAATGCAATTTTTTATTAAAAAAAATATACACCTCATTTTACATCAGTTTTCAGCTTGGCCCGATGTAATAGATAGTGTTTACATCAGTTTGTACATCGGTTTTCAGCTCAATCCGATGTAATAGAGCGTTTGTTACATCGGTTTTATCAAAGCCCGATGTAAAAAGTTTTCTGTTTTTTATATATTTTACGCATTTTTACCCACAGCACACAGACCACATTTAATTGCACCAAATAGCTAAGATGCATATATATATATATATATATATATATATATATATATATATATATATATATATATATATATATATATATATATATATATATATATATATATATTCGTCAAAATATACAAAAGTATTAATCTAGGATACACAAGTGTACAAAATAATAAAGTTTACACACGGTTTACTACTACAAAATAACAACATAACAAATATCCAAGTATATGACAACGAAAGTGTTCAATACAATATAACTAAATTAATTAACTAGTTTTATAACAGTATGAATGATGACTAGTTTCATTGTCATTGTCAAGCTGTAATATCTTATTCGCTACAACTATAACAGATGAACATCAAAATACCAAATCTTATATGTTGAGCTGCCTTCTCATACAGAATTGCTTCTACCTCTTTTTGTTTCTTGTGCAACTCCCAGTTTGCTTCTTGTACCTACAATTTCAATCATCAAACAATATAATATTTTTATAATGACACACTAAGTAGATGAAATTTATTCAAATCATAATATCAATTTTAATATGCACATATATGTATACAACTTATTTACTATGCTTAGTAGTTATAACTTTATATAAAAAGAAAAGAATGCTTCCTTTCTCTCTCTCACGTTACAGCACAACAAAAATAAAGCTTGTTCTTTACCCTTTTGAAGACTTTTTCTTAATTTCTCCCCTTTTTTATTTTCAAAATCGCTTTTTTGAAAAACAAACTAAAAGAAAATTCAAATCCTTTCCTCGGTAAAAACGCATGGTAACGGTGACAACAAGAACATTAGCAAACCAATATCAACATACAAATACATCCCATCTCTATTTCCTTTCACACAAAATCACAAATAAAATATGGATCAAAATAAAATCAAAGAGGAAGAAGATTTCACCCCGAAGGAAAGTTTGAAGATTTGACGGCGACGACAGTGGCTTTCAACTGAGCGCGAGGTGGTCGGCGACGGCGGCTCGACTGGACTTCCGGTGTGATGTTGCAGGTTTTTCAGATCTTCTTCATTTGGTCGCTGGATTCTTTAGATCAGAATACAGAGTAGAGAGAAAATACACTTGTCGATTGCTTCGAATAGATCTTCATTTGGCCGCTGGATTCTTCAGATCTGAAAAAAAATGGAACAAACAAATATTAACCGATCAAACTGTGAATAGATTTGAAATTTTGACGGAGAAGAAATGGATCTAGTTTCTCGGCAGTAACAAGATGAAAAGAAGTTCTTAACTAATCCACGCATCTCCCGCAACTGAATCCAATGCTCCACCTTCGTCACCGAACAAATATTCTAGCACCTTCGTCACCTACCTCTGGTTTCTCGTCGCAACTTCCAGAAAAAATGGGTTGAGGACGCAGAGAAAAAAGGAAATGGAAATGGGTTGAGGCACGGAGAAAAATGAAATAATTTTTAGTTTGGAAAGGAGGCTAGGGTTTTAGTGAAAAATAACGGGAGACATTTTCCATCGGTTTTTAAATGGGTCGATATAAAGGCCCATGCTGCAAGACATTTCCCATCGGCTTTTAAATGGACCGATGTAAAGGACCATGAGCAAAATATTTCCTATCAGTTGTTTAATAGCCCGATGTAAAATCCCTTATAACACAATTTCATGTTATTTACAAAACTGCCACTGTGTTATTTTTTACATCAGTGGAATTAAATGTTTGATGTAAAATTACTAAATTAATTTTTTTTCACATCAAATTGTTATATAATCTGATGTAAAATCCTTTAATAAATACTTTTCACATCAGTTATCTTGATACCTGACGTAAAATCTTATAACCAAATGTCTTATTTTTAGTAGTGATAGCATACATAATCAATGACGTATCCCAATGTCGTAGCTCTGATTCAACATCCTCCGCTTTAATAGTAACTTCTGGTTTTCCATCAATGATCTTAGGGGCAACACATTGAAGTTGAATTCAATTGCTCGTGTTTCTATTGCCTCGTGTTACATCCACCCATAGCTTTTCATTCTTTTTTTACATCTACGTGTTCCTCATCTCCGATTTTAGGGTTTCCGATTTTGGGACTCTCTTCTGTCTCAAAACTAATTTCTACATCCAGTTCCGGTTCCACCCTTTCAGTCGAGGTTTCTCCCACCACCACTTCCTCCGTCACCGATAAACGTCTACCATTACTAGTTCCTGACGTAAGGGACACCTTCTTCGGCGGCCTTCCCCTCCCTCGAGTCATTTAACATATTTTTTATTTTGTGTAGAACATACAAATTAAATAATAAGGATTTCAATGGAGTCGGACGGAACACTTTCCTCTTCACATCCTCACTACCAAATTCATTCCTCTCTATCATTCTCAAACTCTGTCACGACAGGCTTTTTATTCTCATCCTCATTCTCTGTGAATTCTACATATTGTATATCCTACATATATTTATTAATATTTTTTATAAGAAAATTTATATACAATTTTATATTCTATAAGTATATAATTCTCTTCTATTTTCCAATAAAAATATGATAAATATATAATTTCATATTACACATGCAATTCTCTTCTATTTTCACTCTTTAAACGATGTTAAAGTACATTTGTTATATTTTCATTATCAAATAGCATAAATCAAACATAAAGAATTTTAGGTAAATTTTCTCCTATTTTTTATTCAAATTTTTTATTTGGTTGGGAAGTGCCTCCGTCCTTTTCACTTTTCTTATCAAAATAAAAAAACACTAGTATTTCGCATATATAAAATTTTTGGGTCATGCTAACGAGTGTTCCAGTCCAGGACACTGGTCATACATTTCAAATAAAGAAAATACTATAGATTCAATGAATTAAATACACACAATATTCTTTAGAAAAGTTAATTATTTATGTTTTTAATGCATTGAATATAAGGGTGTTCGCAATGCAGTTTGAGCGGTTTTGACGTGAAAAATTATCCGAAACGCAAAAGAAAACAGTGTGCGGTTTAGTTTGGTTCGGTTGGCTTTTAGAAATAAAACTGAACCAAACCAAACCAATGCGGTTTGGGTTGGTTCGGTTTTTTACAAAAAATTATTGAGTCATACATACACACACACACACACACACACACACACACACACACACACATATATATATATATATATATATATATATATATATATATATATATATATATATATATATATATGACAACAACATAACTTTGTATTTAGTCATTTATGCCTTATCAAATAACAATAAAACATCATATTTGGATAATAACTTTCTATTTAATATACAAAAATAAGATTAGATAAAGTGGAATAAAAAACATAAAATAATGGCATAAAAAATATAAAAAACATTATAATGAAGAATAAGTAATATGTACTTGATAAAGAAGATAAGAAGAAAACGCAATAGCACTAGGAGATATTTGAGAAGACTTAAACCGAAATCTTAAGTGTGAGGAAGAGAAAATCATTTGTAATCGTGAGTCTAAGGCATAACAGCTTTGAGTTTGGGTTGGATATAGGTTAAGGGAAGCTTGGGGGTTGTAACATAACGCGGTTTGGTTCGGTTTGTAAAATACAAACCGCAAACTGAACCGAACTGCGCGGTTTGTTTAAAAATGACCCAAATACATCCGAACCAAATGTGGTTTTTTGCGGGTTTGGTTTGGTTTGGTTTTGCGATTTTCTATTGGACCGGTTTGGTTTTGAACACCCCTAATTGAATACATATATTTTGGATAAAAATATATCTTTTTACTTTATTAAATAATACTCAACTTACCTATTTAATCTCTTAACTAGTGTGCCGGGGGCACTCGTTAGCATTTCTCATGATTTTTTTATTAAAAAAATACTAGTGTTCCATTTTGGAATAAAAAATGGAGTAAGGAGCGGTGTTTTTTTATATAAATCTTGGTATCCTGCCTTGCGGCCGACTAATCAAAGAAGACCAATTCCACCATCCACTGACTTGAGCGTTTGAGTGTTAACTTTACATATCATTCTTCTCTCCTTTTGCATGCTAGAGTATGGTTCTTGAAAAATCATCTTTGTTTTTCTTTGAGTCATTTTCTCAGTTTAACGAGTATCCTCTTTTTTAATATCCTGCTTTCCCACGTCTGTAAAAGTCAGTGTATTATGGGTAAAAAAATTACAAAAAAGTGTTCACAAGTCCCAGAAGAATGCACAATCTTCATGGGTGAACCCTGTTTACTCCTCTACCGTTCCTGATTTTGCTAGAGAAGGAAATATTGATGGGGTCTTTCTTGAAGTTGGTTCATCTTTACATTGGGGTGTCTTGGCTCCGGATGAGAATGAAAGGATATGCAGTTACCCACGTATAGGCAACATTCAAACAGAAGGGTCCGTAATCATAATCAATTATAAAATATATAAGAAAATATTAGATTTGCAAAAGTTATAAACTACAAGTCAACAACATCAATTACTGTTGTGAAAACGATACCAATAACAAAGTATAATAGGGAATTAAAGAGGAGAAGAAGAACACAACAATTGGTTATAACTGCTATTCTTTCACTTTCTCTTAAAACAAGATTACAAGAATAACAAATAACCTCTCTCACCCTAAATTAGGATTTGCATCTTAGCAATGATGAGAGACTAGTATGCTATTTATAATAAAACCTAACATACTAACTAATGGGCTTTTTCCACAAGGCCCATTACACAAGCCAACTTAATAAACAAACTAACTTAACAAATTAGGGTTTAAACACTAAAACCTAATTTAACATGCTAACAACCCTAGCATCTTCGACACAAGCATGTGAACAACCTTCGACTTCATGCTTAATCATGTCGAACCAAAAAGCTACCCTTCGACCATACTAGAGTTCGATCCAATATCTCACAAATCTCCACCTTGGACCTAATTCTACAATGTCAAGGGAACAAACTAGCTTTCTTCATGCAACTTTATCAACTGCATACAGTGGAAAAACTTGCAACTCGGCAATGTCTTATCCGCTGCCGTCAATTTTGCATTCATGGCTGCCTCTCCCTTCAACGTTTCCAGACAACCATGCTGAACCAGTAGGGCTTTCATCTTCAAGCGCCACAGACCGAAACCATTCACTCCGGTGAACTTTTCAATCTCATACTTTATTGACGGCATCTTCTCCATGCTCACCGCACCAATTTATTGTGAAAAACGATGTCAAAAACAAAGTATATTAGGGAATTAGGGAAGATAAGAAGAACACAAGAATTGGTTATAACTGCTATTATTTCACTTTCTCTTAAAACAAGATTACAAGTTTACAAGAATAACAAATAACCTCTCTCACCCTAAATTAGGATTTGCAGCTTAGCAATGATGAGAGACTAGTATGCTATTTATAATAAAACCTAACATACTAACTAATGGGCTTTTTCCACAAGGCCCGTTACACAAGCCAACTTAATAAACAAGCTAACTTAACAAATTAGGGTTTAAACACTAAAACCTAATTTAACATGCTAACAACCCTAGCATCTTCAACACAAGCATGTGAACAACCTTCGACTTCATGCTTAATCATGTCGAACCAAGAAGCTACCCTTCGACCATACTAGAGTTCGATCCAATATCTCACAATTACATCATATACCCACACCCCAATCATCATGGTAATTCATGTACAACTTCCATCATAAAGCTCACATATAAATCATATAACAAACACAAGTATCACCAAATCACAAAGCATTAACAAAATTATGCAATCCCACATAGAATGCTATGCAACAACACTGACTCAATTCATATGATACCAATTTATGAACACACAAGTTCATTTCGCTCCTTATTCCACCACCATGGATACAAGATCCCCACCATAGGATCTGGCTCACTCTTGAACCGGAGCACATCACAAAAATCATTATCGGCACTGCAGATAGCACTTCACTAATTCCTCGTCATAGGAAATTAGCTACTGCACCAGAACCACCACCACAGGAATGAGGCCACACCATAATTAGAATTGAAGTTCTGAAACCATGGATGCATGAAGTCTTAGCATGCAACAACAACAACAATACAAATATGTCCGACCTAGGCTAATCAAGTGTGTTATCAAAAACATAATCATCATTAACATAACATGTATATATTTAGACATGCAACATCATTAAGACATCATCACAATGCCATCATCAATATCAACACTATAGCAACATCACCAACATCCACACCACATCATCAACGCAATTCATCTCAATAACATCATTATAGTAATATTAACATACATCATTCATAAATATCACCACTACTAACAACAACGTCAAATTAAACAATCCAACAACTAAACAAACATCGCAACATCAGTATCATGTAACATTGTTATCACAATGCAACGACTTCATAGATTGGACACATAAACCAACAACTTCATAGAAAAAATAAGCATAGAAATAATACTCAAACATCTCATCTATTACTATCATATTTTAGCTATGTCTGTTATCTTTCCAACATTTTGAACGGTGCGTCAAACGAAGTTACAGAACTCAAGTTATGACACTTTCAGTACACACTGCCAGAACACTCGCCCATACCTCACCCAACAAATTTTACAAATTCGCCTGGAAAATTTCCTTGTGAAATTTTCTCCTGGAGATCGCCCCGCAAATTTCATGATTCCTGCAACCTCTAGGTGCGACTCACTACAGTGCATGCCTTCTCAATACTTAATTTTTTGACTCATATGTCATCCAAATCGCATCAGAATCAATATTATACAAACCTCAAACAACAAATACTTGTGAAGTCAAGACTCTCCATCCAATGTGTTTTGATGAAGACAAAGTGAAATTCAAATAATCATGTCAAAAAGTATGGAAAAAGCTTCAAGAACAATGTATCAACTCAAGTGTCCAAGTCTTATCATGAGTAAAAGCTAGCACCAAACTATTCAAAATTAAAGTTGAAGACTAAGTATGGATCTTGATTGATAGAGGTACAAACATACAATTATATTGATAATTTTAGTGTTCAAATTATTCTCCAAAAAATCACTTGCATGCACTGGCCATTTGTGTTTAAAATTACTTTCAAATATAATTTTTTTTAATCATATTTGAACCATGTTAAATCACTTTCAAATATAATTTTTTTATCATGTTTGAACCATGTTAAATCACTTTCAAATATAATCTATTGACTTGAATAAATCAATTAGATGTTGCATTAAGTTGGTTCAAATAATTAGACAAATTTTCAATTTTTTCATTTTTTTCAAACATGAAGTTTTTGGTAAATTGTGGCATTTTTACCTGCCATAACAGCACAAAAACCACCACAATTTACAACGTTCTGAAACTGTATTTTTAAATTTGAAATTTGAAAAATGTTGCGAACTTGTTAAGTCAAGTGGCCGTTTTAACTGACTTAAGAAGTGTTGTACATAATTTAAAATTATGTTTTTTCATGAACCATTGTTATTTTAAACTATTGCAAACCTTCATGAAAATGTCTCAAAATTAACCATGTTTCATAGAGGTGTTGTGCACTTATAAATACATGAAATTTTAAATTAAAAATCACCTCTTCCATTGAAATTAACATCATTATATTCATTCATTTTCTAAATCAAGTGTTTTGATACTTTAACTTTTATTGAGAATTTTTCTACATGTGTTCTTCATATTATTTCAGAAAAAATTTTCTCTCATTCATAAACACTTGAGCACTTATATATCTTTATAAATTGCTTGTTGGAAAGGAAGATCAATCTTAGTGATTGTTACATATTCATCAATTTTATTACTCAAATATATTTCCAGATTTTGGTTATTATTGACTTGCTATCTAGGATTGTTGGAAGCAAGGGTTTTTTATTAGTAAGAGGATTGTTCTCATAATCAAGTTAGTAAATCCAAGAGGATTGTTCTTGATGGTGGAAATCTTGTTGTCCAGGATTGTTGGAAACAAGTGAGTCATTAAAGGATGATTGTTCTCTTAGTGTACTTAGTGAAAATCCAAGAGGATTGTTCTTGGTATTTGTGTGGGTCTTGTACAAGTCACAAACAATAGTAAAATCTCTTTCATGTTGAAAGGGGACTGGAGTACTCTCGGATTGTGAGGGGAACCAGTATACATCATTGTGTTCTTTACTTTTTCGTATTTACCGCTTTCACAAATCATAACCAGAAAATAAAGTAACACATTTCTAAACTCTTGCACCAAACCAGAAAAATAAGAACAACTTGTTTCTAAAACCGAATAAATCTTCAAATTCCTAATTCATCCCCTTCCCTCTTAGGCATATTCTTATACTTACAATTGGCATCAGAGCAGGTTATAGGTAACCTGTCCCTAAAAGATCCAAATGGATTCTGTAAATCAAAATTCAGTTTTTAGAGACAATGGTAGTAACAATAAGCCTCCATTATTTTATGGAGAATACTTTTATTTCTGGAAAATTCGGATGAAGGCTCACTTAGAAGCACAAGGAGAATAAGTATGGAAAGCAGTCCAAAATGGTCCATTTGTTCCTACAACTGTTATTGATGGTGTTGAATCAACAAAGCATAAAGTTTCATGGAATGACGATGATAAGAAAAAGATCCTCTATGATAAAAAGGCAATCAATCTTCTTTAAGGTGCACTTAGCATGGACGAGTTTTTCGTGTCTCTGCATGCACGACGGCAAAAGAAATATGGGATACTCTTGTAGAAACTCATGAAGGAACCTTTGAAGTTAATAGATCTTGATTAAATACTTTAAATCAAGAATACGAGTTATTTAGAATGCAACCTAGAGAATTTGTTCTCGACTTACAAAAGAGATTCGTGCACTTAGTAAATCACTTAAGTACACTTGGAAATAAACTCACTACCGAGGAACAAAATCTCAAAATGCTTAGATCCTTAATAAGAGAATGGCAACCGAAAGTAACAGCGATATCCGAGAAGAAGAATCTATCTAGAATGACTTCTGCAACATTGTTCGAAAAACTTCAAGAATATGAAACAAAACTCGGAAGACTTGAAACACATGAAATTCAAGTAAAAGATTCAAAAGACATTGCCTTAAAGACGAGGGTCAAACATCATGATAGAAATCAAGAAGAATCCACTAGTGAAGAAGATAATAATTTTATCAAGAAATTTGAAAAGTTTCTAAGAAAAGAAAGGAAAAAGGAGATCATTAAAGGGGAAGCACCAACAAGGAAGTTTAAATGTTTTGAATATGGAGAAAAAGGACATGTCAAAAGAGAATGCCCTACACTTGAAAAGAAGAATAAATACTTCAAGAGAAAGAAGGACAAAAGGCCAAATAAAGCATATGTAGCATGGGATGACAATGAAGTAAGTTCATCTTCCGATTCCAAAAGCAAAGTGTAATACGGTGGGAGAATTAACATTTAAAATGTGCGAATAGCAAGAGTCGCCACCGACTTTTATTTTATCCAATTAGGAAAGGCAAAAAGAACAGGAAAGACCTTTAAAAGAGATTGAGTTCGGGGGGTAGGTTATACAAAGGAAAGGTATAAGCACCTTTTATATCCATGGTTATCCTTGGGCTCTTAATTGCTTAGCTCAATTTTGTTTTGTTTGAAAGGAAGTGTAGTGTATAATTAGAGAAACAGTTTGAAAAGAGCTTTAACTT
Source organism: Vicia villosa (assembly GCF_029867415.1). Taxonomy (NCBI): domain Eukaryota; kingdom Viridiplantae; phylum Streptophyta; class Magnoliopsida; order Fabales; family Fabaceae; genus Vicia; species Vicia villosa. The sequence continues at coordinate 114,908,373 of NC_081183.1, read as the reverse complement.
TGTAATGATCTTCGTACGGATGTATACAAAGTGTAGTCTTTGAAAATAGTTTTGAAAAGGAGGTGTGAAAAGCATTTTGTTTGAATTGATTGTGAGCAATCAGTTAAGAGCTACCTACCCTAAGTTTAATGTCTTTCTTGTTCTTTAAGTCTTTCGTTAAGGAAAGAGACTATCCACACCATTAGTTAATGGGAAGTCCTTTCATTGGATGCATTCGGGACATCGAGGGTCATCGTATAGTCATAGGGCTATCCACACCATAAAGAGGGTAGGAAGTCTATGCATTGGATGAGAATAGTCATAAAGGCAGCAAGTAAGGATACCTTAGCAATTGAAGGGACTATCATCATTTAATAGAGGGACAAGATCATTTGTATCGTAGGAAACATTGAAGGGACTATGATATTTATGATGATTTTTGAATCGAAGGCAACAGGCTAAGGTATCCCCACATTTGAGGGACTTGACTATTTAATCAAAAGGCAACATAAGAGAGATTACTTTAAAGGTGAGTGTGTGAACAAAAAGTGATTGATTAATTTAATCCTGAAAATTAGGGTTATTCTAGGTTGATTTTAGTCTTGCCATACAATCCTATTAATTTCTAACAGTTATATCAGCAGAAAGTAAAGGCGAAAAAGTAAAGTCCTACGCTATTACAAGGCTTCGGGGAGGGGGATTACATACCCAAAAAATTGGGGGAGTGCGGAAAGTAAATACAAAAAAGTAAATCCTAATTACTATTACATCAAAAGGAATTAGCATCCTATACATGTTCTAGAATTTAAATAACAGAAATTAAATAATTAAATAAACACTCATGCGACATTCATTGGAATTTGAGATGAGAGGAAGAACCGAGTTGGAAAACTAAAATTAGGAGCTTAGGGTTGATGAGATTTAAGTAAAACCTAAATTAACTTAATTAATTAATTTAATTAATTATTGGTTGTCATACCCCAAATTTGTCCTACCCTTATTTATCTAGCTTGCAACTCATAAGGATATATCCATCTAGGTCATACCATTGCATGCATCCATATCATTGATCCTTGATCAGAAGGAGAGACTTGAAGCCTAATATGGGGTGTCATCATCTCGCCCAAGATCTTTTGAAATCAGGGTTTCTATCCAATTCATGGCATCAGTGAGAAGGTACAAATTCAAGAGTCATATGATTACCCTGATCATCCTAATTAGGGTTTCCTTGACTAAAGTCAAACAGTTGACTTTTTGGTCAAGATTTAATTAGGAATTGGCTTTATGAGTGAGAAACTTCCATATTGAGCATGTGGGACAATTCATTTGACAAGATTTGATTGGTCAAGATTTATTCACAAATTTCATCAATAATCAGAGAAAATCAGAAAAGTTGACTTTTGATCAAAGACAAGTCAATCAATCAGAAATTGACCCATGGGGGAAAATAGTCAAGAAAAGTCAAAGGAATAATAAAATCAGGGCAAATTGGTCAAAGTTTCCATTTTGGGAAATATGGCTAAAAATGGAAAGTTTCAACACTTAGAAAATATTTTGAGATCTTAAAGATGGCTGATCAGCTGACTTCATAGCATGTTTACACGTGTTTCTAGGCCCCAATTCAAAACAAGCTCAACACCAAAATTATTCCTCTCATGGCATAGAACAACTTTGTAGTTGTGAGTTTTTCAATTTGAAGTCTAGATGGAAAGATACAAAGCTAGGAAGTTTGGGAATTATAACTTGTGCAAGTCATATTGCTGGGCAAGAATTCTCATCAACGCATGCATTCCATCAAACACATGGCGTATCATCTTTGAGACAATATTCAGGAGACTACAAGCACCACTTTGGTCCAAGCTTGGTATCATTCTTTTCTCCTCCATGCCCTCTACACAACGAACAAAGAATCGTGGAAATTAAGTGAGTAATGAAGGAGATGTAAAGCCTCAAAGGCATACTCTGACCAAGTAACACATTGCCAAACTCGTGGGCCAGAACCTTAGGCATGCGCAAGGCATTCAGTCAAACATGTGGTAGGCCAAATCTAAAGCCAATCTTAAGGAATTATGGAGAGTATTTTGAGATGATCCTAATGCGAACATGTCCTATGCCGTGTACTCTTTCAAATGGTACGAAGATTAAATATTTTGGATATGTGTGGAGCAAGATAGGAGGTCTCAAAGTCACACATTCATATGATGGGATTTTTGGCATCTTGCTAGGCCTGAAGCTAGTCATGCGCGTGCATGCCCTGGGCAGTAGTGACACCATGAGTTTGTGATCATATTTCTCACACCTGAAGCCATATCTCAAGAGCATTCCAACACATAATCGTCTCAGCCCCATCCCCTCTACATTTTGAGCATAAGCCCGAGTCCAATGATGAGCTGCAACCGGAGTTATATGAGCCCAAAGTGAGCCTCGTAAATTGCTGTCAACATAGAACATGGGCATGATTTTAGTGTTGCAACATGGAAACTATTCACCAACTTGCCATATGTAGCCATGCACACACTGCATACGTGAAAAGCTCTTAAAATGCTTACTATAAACATCACCCTTGCTCATTAAGATTGAGGAAGAATACGCTACACTCATGCTTACCAAAGCCCCACTTCTCTCATTCATCAAAAAGGAAGTCCACATGCTTCCTATATAAAGTGGTTACCTCACTCTTTTCTTCCTCTCTCACTTCACACTCTCATTCCGAAAACTCTCTTCTCACTCCCCTCATTCTCCTCTCGGTTCTCTCTCTTCCTTCACCCCTTCCACCACCTCCGGCCACCATAACCGTCCCCTCTAACCAATTCCGGCCACCATGACCGTTCCCTCTAACCAATTCCGGCCACCATAACCGCCTCTATCTTCCACCTCCAACCACTATCTTCAGTCTTCCCTTTCAACCTCCATAGCCAAAGCAAAGTGAATCTTCATCATCGCAATTATCTCAAAGAGTCACAAATCTTCACTATAGCTGCAAGGTCCATCGATTTCAAGCTTACATGAGTTTATTTCTCTGATTGAGAGGTCGCGGTTGGGAGTTCACAACAAACACCAGCGTCACCATCGTTGAGAGCTCGGATCCACGAAGTTTTCTATTGCTTTTGCTTCAAGAATTTACAAGTAAGTGACTCTGGAACTTCATGGCATGTTAGCGATGTTTAAAATGATAGATGCATTTGGTTAAGCTTTCATGTTAGTTCATATGCTTGTGACAATGACTGTGAGTGTGTGCTTTGCAATATTTCAATTCTTTCAGATATATACAATTATCTTGTGCTTCGCTGTGTTTTGAGGTCCTATACTTGTTCTACGTATGATTAGCAATCGATTAATGTGAATAATGTTGATTTTCATGGAGGTGTTAGATGTTAGGGTTTTACAACTTGATTCGGTATGAACACTAGATGTAGAATTAAGGAAAAGTAAGGCCAGATCCGTGATCAGCGGCGAAAACCGAGCCAGGATATGTAAATTTTTTTCGTTTCTGGGTGCTTTGACGGCGGACCGACGGTGGCGCCAAAGGAAGAAGATGACCGGAGCATCTCCGGCTCAGGTGAGGTTTCATGCAGGATACGTTTTGTCCACATTAGATGGAGGATCATGATTGGTTCTTTTTTTTAAGCCTTTGATTAATTTTTGTTTTATTATAATCATTGAAACACTACAAGGCGTATTCTGATTGGTCAGGGACTAGTTTTTGTCTTATTCATTTAAAGGAAACCATGACCAATTGATACTTAGTTAGTATGGTTCACGTTACTTCTCTAATACAAAACCATATGATAAAATGAATGTTATAAAATGGAACAAGTAGATAGTGCAGTTTGGGCCACGAGTTTCTGGGCCTCTTTGTTTTCCTGGACTGCGCCCCACTTTTACCAACGCACCGCCATCTCTTGTAATTGGGCCCTGAGCGCTACTACTCTTTGCACCCCTGAATCAGGCCCGGTTTTAGCGTATAACTATTTTTTAGTTCATTTACAAACTGCTAGTTCACCCCCCTGATCATTTGAATATAATTTTGTTTTAATTTTTGTTTTGTTTTCACTTTTATTTCATAATCCCTTTTAACTCAAGTATAAAAATGAACAAAAAGTGTTTTTAGGTATCTTGAGGTATGTGAATAATTTTCATAATTTTTGTAAATTTTTCTTTAATTGTTTTAGTACCTTTAATACATCTTTTTCCTTACAATATGTTGGAATCTCCTTTGTTTTTAATACTTTTGTAAATAAATTGCTAATTGACTTTTAATTAGACTTTAATTTCTTTTAATTGATCTTGTTTTCGTATATTTTTTAGACTTGCCTAGCATAGTTTAGACTTAGAATTTCCCCTTCAAACAATAATAATTAGGCTAATACTTAGGCTAGTTTCCCCCTTTTTTCATTCTTTTTCTTTTACAACATTAAAACATCTAATAACTATCAAAATAAAACCCCTTTAAAAAAATACAAAGAAAACACTTAAAAAAACATTAATAAAAAAAGTGAAAATCATTAAAAAGGGAATGGAAGCTTGAATCTCCCTTGCTTAAGGGAATCATTCGAGTGTTTGGATCTCCCTTGCTTTAGGGAACCATTCGAGCGTAAGTTCCCAATTTCTAAAAAACACCAACCAAAGAGTAACTCGAGTTTCCCTTGCTTAAGGGATTTCCTCGAAACACTCAAAATCTCTCTCTCATCTCTTTTTCTTAAGGGCAATGTCATTTCCGCTCGTACGCATCGTAGGTCGTCCCTTATGCAAGAGCGCGAACGTTAATTCCGCCCAACTAAAAAACACAAAAACAAACAGAAAATCATGAGCCGAACTACGGCGCTCTGATTCCTGAAAAGGATACGTAGGCATCAAGTCGCGGGGCTTGAACGAGCACACTTGTAAATAATTCCTTCTTTTCCCCATATTTCTTTTGCATTCATTCGCATGTAGACATAGACACAGTACGCACCCTTTAGATAGAAACAAACATAGGTGGATACCATCGAGTACGATGGGAGCGAGGGGTGCTAGTACCTCCCCCTTGCGTAACTGACTCCCGTACCTAGATTCTCTGGTCGCAAGACCCTGTTCTTATCCTTCCCTAGGTTTTCTGATATTCCTTTCCCTTATAGGATAAATATATTAGTGGCGACTCTGTTCAGTTTTTCGCGAGCGTGCGACAGCTGGCGACTACCTAAGCAAGTCGATCCTAGCCTTTGTTTGTTGTTTGTTTATTGGGTGTTTCTTTGTTTGTTTATGTGTTCTGTATATATGTTTGCATATCATGTTTATTTCCGCTTGCACATCATGCATCTGGACTATATTATGGGTCCCCGTGGGGGCCACATATTTTTCTGATCTGTTTTGCAGGTGGGGGGTTTTTGTGAGGTAAAAGGCCCACTACCTAGGCCAGTGACACATAGGATTAGCGTAGATGCTCATGTTGACTCCCGTAGCGCTTGCTATGATCGAGCTTGACATGGGGTACCACAACTGGGCGAGGTTCTTTCATGGAACATTGTGTCTGGCACGTTTGCTGCCTCAAACACTTTGTACCCCATGGGAACTGTAGACCCTAGTGACCATTAGGGACCACCTGTCCGTGTCTAGAATTCATACCTGTGAGTTTGGGGTGGAACAGGATACTAGCCTTCATCATACCCGGATTTCCATATTGCAATCTAAAGCCGGAATTTTGAACCTATTATATTCAGTGCTACCCAGATATCCAGAGTTGCGAGAGACACTCAGTCTCTCACCACATTACACACATGACACATCACGCTATTGCATCCACCTCACTTCATTCGTGGAGAATCCTAAAGTCTATTTCCGAAAAAATATACGATCTTTTACCTCAAAAAAAAAAAGAGAAAAGAAAAGAAAGATGATGAAAAGACTTTAGGATTCTCCCAATGAAATGCATTCCACCATATCATTTAACATGCATGTTCATTTATTTTCAGGAACTTTTGGCTTTGTCTCCGACCAACACATGGCTCCACCAATGAAGACTGGTAGACGCAGCCTTTCCTATACATTCCCGGATCCGAATCTGGATTCTCTTGAGTGTTTAGCAAAGAAGATTACGCCAGATGAGTCAACCAAGTTCCGAGAAAAATATGGGTATAATCTAAGTCTTCTCAAAATGCTGTTCACCAAGTACGAGCAGGAGGGAGTTCATACCTTGCTTCAGTTCTATAATCCTTCCCTTCGCTGCTTCACGTTCCCCGACTACCTCTTGGTTCCTACATTAGAAGAGTATTCCCTATTTCTGGGCGTTCCTATAGGGAAGAAAGTACCATACTATGGCACCATGGAAGCTCCCACTTCCCTTGAAATTTCTAAGGCTCTTTATTTGAGCAAGTCAGTCATGGAAGCAAATCTATCCAAAAAGGGAGGATGTCTTGGTTTTCGTATGGAGTTTCTGGTTCAAAAGGCTTGTGATGCTGTTGAGGCAAAAGAATGGGACACATTTAGGGCTATCCTGGCTCTAAGTATCTATGGTATCATGGTGTTCTCAAATGTGGCTAACTTTGTTGACATGAACGCAATTCATATATTCATTCTACAAAACCCGGTTCCAACGCTTTTGGGGGATGTTTATCATTCCGGTCACCACAAGAATAGTCAAAAGGGTGGTTTTGTTAGATGTTGTGCTCCGTTGTTGTATCGTTGGTTCAGATCACATTTGCCTGAGCGTGGCGCTTTCATTGATAATAGGCACACATCTAAATGGGCTGAGAGGATTATGGGGCTGAGGGCCAAAGATATTGTCTGGTACAATAAAGCTCTAGATGACATGGAGGTTATTATGAGTTGCGGAAAGTTCAATAATGTACCTCTCATGGGTCTTAGAGGTGGAATCAATTACAATCCCATCTTGGCTAGGAGAACATTTGGGTACGCTTTTGTAAGTCCTCCTGAGCAAACAGAGATTTCTGAGACTATCTTCTATCATTCGGCCACGGACAATGGGAAAATGGCAGAAGCAGTACAAGCTTGGAAGAGTATTTGTTGGAGAGATAAGAAACATTTTGGTCAGAGAGATTGTGCTACTTACGAGGATTATACTAAGTGGGTCAAATCTGTGGCTGATACTCAAGGGATGCCTTTCCCTCCTAAAGATCCTTTGTATCCCCCTGCTGGTGAACAACCCAACATCGTTTCCATGCCTCGATATAACCAAACCGCGGATCAGAATCAAAGATTGACTGAACAGATGGAAACGATGCTTGTTAAGATGAATATTGCTCGACAAGAGAAGCTTTCCGCACTTGTTGAAAGTATTTGTGGGTAAATATTTTCGGTAATATATCGTATCCACAGGGATTGGTTAATATCACTGCCGTTCTATAGTTGTTTATTTTGAGTTAGAAAAATTGAGTGGGATTGTTTTATACTTCTAATAATATCAAAAACAAATAATAAATTAAAAGCAAGTAAAGGACTTTGTGTTAACAAATAAAGAAAGATGTTGAGCCTTTAGGGTTCATCAACCTAATCCTATACACTTATCAATTAATTCCCAATAGAACAATCCTTTGAATCATTATCTTCACTTATCCTCAAATAAGATTCCATGTCTGCAAATCAAATTAGATAAACTTTTACCGGTATGAGATTCGATCTCTCCAAATATCAATATCGATAATAGTAATTAAGAACGATAATTATGAAAACCCAATCACAATTCCATCTCTGCAAATTATAATTGAATCAATATAGTAACCTAGGGCAAAAGTAAAAATCCTCTCTTTCGATCGAAGATTCAACAATGATGTAAATTAAAAGCAAGGTTTCTTATTGATAATGAATTCAAACAATTGTTCACAGGAATTAATTAATGGTAATGTATATTCATAGGTTAACTACTACCTTAGACTCAACAAGAGGGGTTTAGCTCTCCATAGACATGAAGAACACACAAGAATTAATAGAAGGATTCATCTTCATCAATGGAATGTCTTCAATTGGTAAAGAATTGGCCTTCAATTGTTGTTCTTGATTGCAAACTCAGAATGCTCTCCTAATTTCGCTCTTCACAAAGTTCTCTAACCACACTTTTCTCTTGGAAGCTAGGGCTTTTAAACAGAATTTTTGGGCTTTTAACGCCGAGGCCGCGGCGCGGCAACGGGCTGGCGCGACGCGCTTCAAAACAGAGATGTTTCCGCGGCGCGCTCTAGGACTCTCGCGGCGCGCTCTTTGCAATTTCCATCCTTTTCTTCTGCCTTTGAGACTTCCAGCTCTCTTTCCTCCTCATGTTCTTCTCAAGCTTCAATTCAGCTCTAAACCTGCAACAATAACACCCACAAGTGATTCGATTTGCTTTACGCACGAACTAAACTTGTTCAGTTCAATTCTTAATAAAAACCTATGGATTTATCACAATTTACATTAGTTTAGAGAAGAAATCACTTATATTAACACATGAATTTACCATTAATTTACTCCTAACAAACTCTCCCCAACTTAGAGTTTTGTTTGTCCCTAAACAAAATTACTTACCTCCAGCAAAGTTTACCGACAATCAAGCAACAAGTTTTTCAAAAAGTTTTTCTCAAGTGGTTCAATCCAGTAACTAAGTCAAATACTCCTCTTCTACCTGCAAACTCAGAATATACACATGAAACAAACGTTGAAAGCAAATTACCTCCAGAAGTTCACAACACTACACAATTGTAATTGAATCAGCACTAATCACTCTCATCAAAAAGTATGATGAATAAAAGAGGGGTTAAACACTCATCCAAACAATTAAATCAACAAAGATCCATATCATACGTTCACCAAATTGCTCGCATCAAGTCTTGTGGAATCTGAGAATCAGAAGGTCTTTCTATGGTTGTAATGTGGTTTAGATTCAAAGAAAAGAAGATAATCAAGGGTTGTTCCTAATATAGGGAAGCATCCAATTCATCACTTATTTCTTTTTTTCTAAAACTCTACTTCCTTTACCTGTCCATCTTTTTTCATTCGTAGCTTGGTTTTTCTTTTTCACTTTTTTTTTCAACAACCGTTATATTCTAACGTTGTTACTTCTCTTTTTTTTTTCAAGCTACGACTTTTTTATCTTTCACCGATTACCATAAGTACTTACTCTTCTTTTGAATGTGACTCTCCCCAACTTGGAGATCAACCTGTATTTAGATTATATGAATGCTCCCCTACTTTCTAAAATAGGTCAAAGAGAAAACACATCACCAAATTTTATGGTTGATGGTCCAAAACAAAACTTTTTATTGAGATCAAAACTCACCAGGTATTTTCCTTGGTGCATATTATGATGCTTATCTTGACCTCAGGCTCAAAGAATGGTTAGCAACGGATCACACTCTCACAGAAGCAAATAAGTTTTTTTTTCATTGGAATAGGCTAAAAGAACTCTCAGATTCAAACAAGTGCCTAAATCACTTTCACAGATTTCCACAAACGATGCAACAAACGGTTTAGCATGATACAAACACGTCAAAATAATTGATGGTCTCCTGCATATAGTAAACAATGGAAAGCTTTCCTCACAATGGTTAAGGCTAAACCGATCCAATAAAATAGTGTACCATAAAGAACTTCTGTTAAGAATTTACTAACAACCTAAATTTCATGCACACATTAGGAGTTTGAGTTCAAAAATTCATACCTGCTTTGTCACTTTATTGAAAAAGTAAGTGCACTAAAAAAAATTCAAAAATTTTCACTTCACTCACTACCACTTTCACGCATGTTGCTCCATTGTTGGTACTTTGCTTGAGATTTTCATTCTGTTGTGGGACTACTCATTCTAAACTGGGGACAAATAACAAACATAAAAGCATAAAATTGAAAAATGCAAAAGAGTAAATCCACCCCCAAACTTGAACCAAACATTGACCTCAATGTTTCAGAACAAGCCCGAGAGGGTTGACTCACAAGGGGTATTGCCATATCAATTGATTCTTCCTAGCTTTCACCAGAAAGGTCCCCTTATTATTTCCTGAAAAAATAAAAATAAACAAAACAAAATAAAACATTAGAAGCGTGGTTTGCCTCCCACGAAGCGCTTCGTTTAACGTCGCATGGCTCGACGGTTCATGGTTGAATCATCAACCATTGTCTCGTTTTCTTGGCACTTTTCTTACCAATGTGAAGCCCCAAAAGTATTTCATGTTTGCTTGTTTGGTTTCTTCATCCTTAATTCTTACCACTTCAACTCGCGATCTCTCTTCCTTCATTTGTTTTTTCCTCTCCTCAAGAGAGATAACCTCCTTATCCGTTAATTTCTTCGTCGGTGAGAACCTATCCTTGATGAATTTGACAAATTTTGGCTTTAACTTTAAACCTTCTAAAGATGGGATGGTGATTTGCAAACGGCTAAACATTTCCATTGGTCGGAAGCAATGACTCTCCTTCCCTTCTTTATTAGGAACTTGTGGAGGAAGTAATTCCAATGAGAGTTTATGCTCATTTGCATTACTACTCTTCTTCAACTCTAAGTCCACCATATTTTCCTTTGAAAAAGTTTCAACTTTTGAAGTTTCTAACTCATTCACAACTTCTTTGATTATATCCTCCTTTTTTGTTCCTTCGACTAACACATCATCTACTTTTTTAGGAGGTCTTGGATAAGGTAGCTTCATTGAGGGCTCATACTCAACTTCTATATTTTTCTTGATGTTTAAATGCTCTATATTATCCTTTTCAACAACATCTTCTTTGTCATCAACTTCCTCATCAATCACTTTTACACTCCTTATAGAGGTCGCATTGCAGGTTTCTACACACGTCATAGGATTTTGAAAAGTTGAAGCCTGACTTACATTTTGCTCGGTGAAGAATTTGGTAAATTGAACATCTTGCGTTTCCCGGTTTTGTTGAATGGATAAAGAGAATTGCATGAATTGATTCATGGTTTCCTCTAACTCCGAGGGTCCACTTTGATAACCTTGATTATAATGTGAAAGCCCTTGTTGTTGAGTTGTCATTGACATTTGCATGAACTGATTCATGGTCTCCTCTAACTCAGAGGGTCCACTTTGATAACCTTGTTGTTGTGCCGACGGTTGAGTGTACGGTTGAAAGGCTTGTTGTTGATATTCATGGTCAGCTATATGATACTCCATCGTATCTTCCGGTGTGTACCATCCGATATCATGAAACTCATTAGCTTGAGGTGTGAACTGTGACACACTTTGAAGGAGATACTCCATTTGTTGAAAAAGGATCTCGCTTTGAGCATGAATCGCAACATTTATATTTGGATCAAACATTCCGACAAACAAAAATCTACAAAACTAGCAAACAAGTGAAATAACACGACACAAAAAAATAATAATAATAATAAAAACTAAAATTAAACAACTATTGCAATAACAAAATCGAAAATAAAGTAACTAACTAAAAAATCTAAAATAAAGGAACTAAACAAAAAAATCTAAAATAAAGGAACTAAACTAAAAATCTAAAATAAAGGAACTAAACTAAAAATCTAAAATTAAGGAACTAAATAAAAAATCTAAAAAAAAGTAAATAACTAAAAATAATATAACTAAAAATAAGGAAATAACTCAAAATAAAAAAAACTATTGCAATGCGTGCAATATTGACACCAATCCCCGGCAACGGCGCCAATTTGTTGAAAGTATTTGTGGGTAAATATTTTCGGTAATATATCGTATCCACAGGGATTGGTTAATATCACTGCCGTTCTATAGTTGTTTATTTTGAGTTAGAAAAATTGAGTTGGATTGTTTTATACTTCTAATAATATCAAAAACAAATAATAAATTAAAAGCAAGTAAAGGACTTTGTGTTAACAAATAAAGAAAGATGTTGAGCCTTTAGGGTTCATCAACCTAATCCTATACAATTATCAATTAATTCCCAATAGAACAATCCTTTGAATCATTATCTTCACTTATCCTCAAATAAGATTCCATGTCTGCAAATCAAATTAGATAAACTTTTACCGGTATGAGATTCGATCTCTCCAAATATCAATATCGATAATAGTAATTAAGAACGATAATTATGAAAACCCAATCACAATTCCATCTCTGCAAATTATAATTGAATCAATATAGTAACCTAGGGCAAAAGTAAAAATCCTCTCTTTCGATCGAAGATTCAACAATGATGTAAATTAAAAGCAAGGTTTCTTATTGATAATGAATTCAAACAATTGTTCACAGGAATTAATTAATGGTAATGTATATTCATAGGTTAACTACTACCTTAGACTCAACAAGAGGGGTTTAGCTCTCCATAGACATGAAGAACACACAAGAATTAATAGAAGGATTCATCTTCATCAATGGAATGTCTTCAATTGGTAAAGAATTGGCCTTCAATTGTTGTTCTTGATTGCAAACTCAGAATGCTCTCCTAATTTCGCTCTTCACAAAGTTCTCTAACCACACTTTTCTCTTGGAAGCTAGGGCTTTTAAACAGAATTTTTGGGCTTTTAACGCCGAGGCCGCGGCGCGGCAACGGGCTGGCGCGGCGCGCTTCAAAACAGAGATGTTTCCGCGGCGCGCTCTAGGACTCTCGCGGCGCGCTCTTTGCAATTTCCATCCTTTTCTTCTGCCTTTGAGACTTCCAGCTCTCTTTCCTCCTCATGTTCTTCTCAAGCTTCAATTCAGCTCTAAACCTGCAACAATAACACCCACAAGTGATTCGATTTGCTTTACGCACGAACTAAACTTGTTCAGTTCAATTCTTAATAAAAACCTATGGATTTATCACAATTTACATTAGTTTAGAGAAGAAATCACTTATATTAACACATGAATTTACCATTAATTTACTCCTAACAGCACTCCATAAGTTGAAATTAAGAGAAATAGAGCTCGAAGAATTGTATGCTAGAGGGAGCACTTCTCAAAAGAGGCCAAGAATGACTATAGGCTCTAAATCTACCGAAACCCAAGAAAAGAAGATGAAAGAACATTACGAGGCTCAATTGGCAGAGTTGACTGAAAGACTCCAGATTCAGACTAAAGAGGCCAATGTAGAAAAGGCTCGTCGTAAGAAAGCAGACAAACTCTTGTTGGAACGCCAAGGAAAGATAGATAAATTTTATGAAGAGATCCGAAAACTGAAAGGTCAGGTAAGAGAAAAGGACCAGAGTAATTTACAAATTCAAGAGGAAGCTAAGTATTGGGAGATGAAGCACCGCCACGTAGAAACGATGCACTTCAGAAAAGACCTGCTGATTCAAGAGATCATTAAGAGGCCAACCCATGCTGATACCAAGAAGCTCTTCGAAGAAATGAAGATCTGGAGTGATAAGAACATCGGGGAAAGCCCTCTCCGTCATGTGGACATAGAGGACCCCGCTTAATGATGACTTTGTTATGTGAATCACCAACAGACTTGTTGGATGGGATTCCTGATTTTATTTCTGTATTTGTTGGCTCATGAGAGCAGAATAGTTTGTACTTCAATTACTCTAAGAACTTGGTTGCAGAATTAATCGATTATGTTTGCTTATCTTGGTTGTGCTTATCTTGGTTATGCTTCACTATTTCCTCCATTATCTTGTGTTGTTGGTTTAAGACAAAGCTAAAGAGTCTTGAAAATAATAAAACATGCACACATGCACCCATGCACCCATATCATATTGCATTTTCAGGCTTTTTATCAGAATCTAATTGGGGTCCCTTCCGACAACAGATTTCTTTTTTCGACGACGAGGCTGACTTCCTTACATCCTTACCGCACCAGGAACAACGAGAAAAGAATCATGGACCAATTCGAACAGAATCAAGCTGCCCTCCATAGAGATATGGATGTCATGGGGGATAGAATGACTCAACTCATGGAGACCCTCCATGCCGTCGTTCAAGGACAGGATGAACTCAGGAAGAGCGTCGCTAGTTTGGTCAAGGATGTTCCTACCACTTCTATCGATGGAGGGACGAAACCTAAAGAGATACTTGTTGATGGGGTACCAAAATTGGTGGACGATCACCACGATGTTATTGATCTTGACCATGATCTTACCACTGAGTTGACCGAAACTGCTAAGATGTACCAGGCTCTGGAGGAACGCCTTAAGGCCATTGAAGTTGCTAAAACTTCAAGTTTCAACACTGCTGCTTTGTGCCTGGTACCTGGGATTGTTATTCCCCCAAAATTTAAGGTTCCAGATTTCGATAAGTACAAGGGGGTCACCTGCCCAGAGACTCACCTTCGTTCCTACTGCCGTAAGATGGCCGCTCATGCTGAGAATGAACCATTGCTCATGCATTTCTTTCAGGATAGTCTCACTAGAGCCCCGTTGGAGTGGTATATGAAACTTGAGAGGGCTAATGTTAGTACTTGGGGAGAACTTGTTGATGCCTTCTTGAAACAATACCACTATAACACTGCTATGGCTCTCAACCGCGCCCAGCTTCAAAATATGGCACAAAAGTCTGAAGAATCTTTCAAAGAATACGCCCAGAGGTGGCGCGAACTTGCTGCTCGAGTTCAACCTCCTCTCCTCGACCGCGAATTGATTGATCTGTTTATGGGTACTTTGAAAGGGCCGTATCTTCAGCAATACTTCTCCTTCTTTCTCAGATGTGGTCATCATTGGTGAACGAATTGAGAACTGTGTTAAAGCTGGTACCATTAAAGGTGTTTCTAGTCCTGGAAATTCTAATGGCAATGGTAAAAAACCATATTCCGGATTTGTGAAGAAGAAGGAAGGTGAAACCAGCACTGCTTCAGTTGACCAAGGTCGAGCTCCTGTATACTCTGCTGTTCCACCTCCTTACTACCCAATGCCTTATGTTGTTCCTAATCCGTATGTCCCTTAGGCGTACGCTGCTGCGCTTCCACAACCATGGGTGGCACCTCAACAACCTTTCATCCCACAACAACAAGTTGTTGCCCCTCAGAATCGTCAACAAAGTCCTAGGCCTCAAGGTCAAAGAGCTCCACAAAGGCAAAGATACCCTGAAAGGCGTATAGATCCGGTTCCGATGCCATATGCCCAGCTTCTTCCCCAATTGCTTGCTGGTCAGTTGGTGCAACTCCGTAAAATGGGCCCTCCACCTAGTCCTCTTCCTCCAGGATATGATGCTAATGCTCGTTGTGAATTTCATTCAAGTGCTCCAGGCCATACGATTGAAAAGTGTAGAGCATTAAAGTACAAAGTTCAGGATCTCCTCGATGACAAGCTTATCTCGTTCGCTCCTGCTGGTCCTAATATGCAGAATAATCCTATGCCTCCCCACGCAGGTGCGACCAATGTTGTTGAATTGTGTGACGAACAAATCCTGGTGACTGATGTTAATAAGGTCAAGATGCCGCTTGCAACTGTCAGAGAACATCTCGTGCAACAAGGGGTTTTGTGTGAACTACATGCTTCTGTTTACAATGTTCTTCTAATCCAGAGGGATGTGCCAGGTTGAGGGATGAGATCCAAAAGCTGATGGATGAAGGTGTCATTAGAGTGGAAAAAGTTATTCTTGATGAAGAGGTGGCCGTTCTAGAGATTCCTTATTATCCTGCTGATACGATAAAAGCCCAAAGCACTCCTTTGATCATCCATACTCCGAGTACTCCTTTGGTTATTCAGACTCCGAATACTCCTCTGGTCATCCGTCCCCAAGCTCCTCAGGCTCCATCTCCTGCTCCCTCTTCGTTGGTTGATTCTAAGGTTGTTCCTTGGAGTTATAATGCTGTGTATATTCGGGGGAAGAAGTATGATTGTCCTTCAGTGGGTAATTCGAATGTCACTAATATCGCTGGGACTAGTGGCATCACTCGAAGTGGCCGAATCTTTGCTGCCCCACCTCCGCCTCCCAAAGAGATTAACAAGGATGTTAACGCTCAGACAAAAGGGAAACAGGTTACCGTTGATCCTCCTGAGCCCCGTACTGCACAAGACGCTGAACAACTTCTGAGAATTATAAATAAAAGTGATTACAAGGTGATTGATCAGCTTGATCAAAATCAAGCTAAGATTTCCATCTTGTCCCTTTTGGTGCACTCAGAAGCTCACCATGACGCTCTAATGAAAGTTTTGGCTTCCGCCCATGTAACTCAAGACATTACTGTGCCACAGTTTGAAGGGGTTGTAACCAATATTGCTGCTGGTAATTGTTTGGGTTTTTGCGACGAGGAACTTCCACCTGAGGGTAGAACACATAATAAAGTGTTGCATATCTCCATGAAGTGCTCGGATACTGTTTTATCTCGAGTTCTGATCGATACAGGGTCTTCCCTTAATGTGATGCCTAAGGCTACTCTGTTTAAGCTGAGTATGGATGGGGTTATGATGAGACCGTGCACTATGAGCGTCAGAGCGTTTGATGGTTCCAGAAGGTCCGTAGAAGGGGAAATTGATTTGCCTGTCAAGATTGGTCCTCACACATTCTACATTGCCTTCTATGTCATGGATATTCACCCTTCGTACACTTGCCTCTTGGGTCGTCCTTGGATCCACGATGCTGGAGCTGTGACATCTACCCTCCATCAGTGTTTGAAATTTGTTGTGGGTGACAAGATTGTTGTAATCGCTGGTGAAGAGGATCTGGTAGTCAATAATCTAGCGACATACCGTTATGTGGAAGTGGAAGGGGAAATACAAGAGACATCTTTTCAAGCCTTGGAGATTGTGTCAGTTGATAGACTCCCTGTGGTCGAAAATAAGAGGGAACCTGGAGCACCCCTCTCATCCTTGAATGATGCCAAGGCTTTCCTAGAAGCTGGTGTTCCCCATGGTGCCTGGGGCAAGTTGATTGATGTCTATGAGAAGCGAGACAAGTATGGGCTTGGGTACCAACCATCCTCTTCTACTCAGCTCAACATAATCCTTGGAAAGAAGGTGATCCCCCCGATTTCTCAGGTGTTCGTCAGTGCCAGTACTAGCTCTGGAGGTCAGGTTCTCGCCGTGGATGATGACAATGAAGAAGATCTCTCTAGGTTCATCCGCCATGCTGCACCCGGACAGGAACTCAACAACTGGACCACAGTGGACATCCCTAGAGTCACTTTTATGGAGATGTAATTTTATTGTTTCGATAAATCATGTGCTTCGCCCCAGGCATATTGATCACTTGTATAAAGAAGGGCCCCCCATGTGTTTCAACTTGTTTAATAAGGAATAAAAGTCATATTTTCGCATGCAATTACTGCTCCATTTCTTTCATTTTACTTTAAAAAAAAACTTTTTCAAAAATGGAAGCTTTTCTTTTTCATTTCCTTTATGTGTTGCATTCTAAGGCATAAATCATCCATCGTGCAGATCCGGCTCAGATTCCATCAAAAATGGTAATGTTACAGTTCCACGTCCTGATATCCTTGAGAATCCAATTGACCAAGCTGATGAAGATAGTGGGGAAGATTGTGAAGTCCCTGCGGAATTGGAAAGACTTTTGAGACAAGAAGAGAAATCTATTCACCCGCATCAGGAGGCCACAGAAATCATCAACCTCGATACAGAAGAAGCAAAGAAAGAAGTCAAGATATAGGCCGCTTTGCAAAGTGATGTAAAGAGAAGGTTGGTTGAGATGCTTCGAGAGTATGTTGAGATCTTCGCCTGGTCGTATAAAGACATGCCTGGTTTAGACACCGACATCGTTATGCACAGGTTACCGCTTAAACCAAAATGTCCGCCTGTGAAACAAAAACCGCGAAGAACTCGACTTGATATGGCTTTGAAGATCAAGGAGGAAGTTGAAAAACAATTGAAGGCTGGTTTCTTGTCTGTGTGTGAATATCCTCCTTGGATTGCAAACATCGTACCTGTTCCTAAGAAGGACGGAAAGGTGCGCATGTGTGTCGACTATCGAGATTTGAATAAGGCAAGTCCGAAGGATGATTTCCCTCTGCCTTATATTGACGTGCTAGTTGACAACACTGCTCAGTATTCGGTGTTCTCATTCATGGACGGTTTTTTTGGCTATAATCAAATAAAGATTGCTCCCGAAGATATGACCAAGACCACTTTCACCACTCCATGGGGCACGTATTGTTATAAGGTGATGCCTTTTGGTCTTAAGAATGCCGGTGCAACGTATCAGCGAGCAATGGTGACCCTTTTTCATGACATGATCCATAAAGAGATTGAGGTGTACGTCGATGATATGATTGCAAAATCTTAATCTGAAGAGGAACACTTGGTATATCTTGAGAAATTGTTTGCACGTCTGCGAAAATTCAAATTAAGGCTCAATCCGAATAAGTGCACTTTTGGAGTACGGTCTGGAAAATTACTGGGATTCATCGTGAGCCAACGAGGGATTGAGGCCGACCCTGATAAAGTAAGAGCAATACAGAATATGCCAGCACCGAAGAATGAAAAAGAAGTTCGAGGGTTCCTTGGGAGATTGAATTACATAGCCAGGTTCATTTCTCATCTCACTGACACTTGTGAACCCATCTTTAGGCTGCTGCGCAAAAATCAAGATGTCCGTTGGGATGACCACTGTCAAGAGGCCTTCGAAAGGATCAAACAGTACCTTCAAGAGCCACTAATTCTCGTGCCTCCGGTTCCTGGGAGGCCGCTTCTTATGTACTTAACTGTGCTTGTAGGATCTATGGGGTGTGTGATGGGCCAGCATGACGAGTCTGGTCGAAAAGAGTGCGTCATTTATTACCTGGGCAAAAAGTTTACCGATTGTGAATCCCATTACTCACTACTCGAGAAAACTTGCTGTGCTTTGGTATGGGCCGCTCGCCGACTGAGGCAGTATATGTTGACTCACACCACTTTATTAATCTCCAAAATGGACCCGATAAAGTACATCTTTGAAAAATCGGCCCTTATAGGTAGACTAGCACGATGGCAAATGCTTTTATCGGAGTACGACATCCAGTATGTTACACAGAAGGCCATCAAAGGAAGTGTCCTTGCAGATCAATTCGCTCATCAGCCATTAGAAGAATACCAGTCAATGAAGTTTGACTTTCCTGATGAGGATATCATGAAACTGGATGATGATGAAGGGCCCGAACCAGGGGAGCGATGGACTCTCACGTTCGATGGTGCATCAAATGCTATGGGCCATGGTATTGGGGCAGTTTTGACTTCTCCTCGTCAAACTCACATCCCTTTCACAGCCAGAATATGTTTTGATTGCACGAACAATGTCGCAGAATACGAAGCTTGTGTAATGGGCCTCGAAGCGGCCATTGATATGAGAATCAAGATCCTTGAAGTTTATGGGGATTCTGCCTTGGTCATACATCAAGTAAGAGGTGATTGGGAAACACGACACCCCAACTTAGTTCCTTATAGGGACTATATCTTGGAGTTGTTGCCCGCTTTCGAGGAAATCACTTTCGATCATATTCCCCGAGAAGAGAACCAGTTGGCAGATGCTTTGGCTACTTTGGCCGCTATGTTCAGAGTTAGCTCCCCTAATGAGGCACCAGACATAAGGATCCTCCGTTACAAAGAGCTCGCACATGTATTCCCCGCTCATTGTCTCACCACCGAAGATGTGTATGATGAAAAGCCTTGGTATTACGATATCAAAAGGTATGTTGAGAAGCAAGAGTATCCCGAGGATGCTACGATTGGTGATAAGCGAACGCTTCGAAGGTTAGCATCCAAATTCTTCTTGTCAGGAAACATCCTGTCCAAAAGAAACTATGATTCAGTTTTGCTCAGATGCGTGGATAGACACGAAGCAGAATTGATCATGCGGGAAATTCACGAGGGATCTTTTGGAACTCATTCCAGTGGACACTCTATGGCTAAAAAGATCTTGCGAGCAGGATATTATTGGATGACAATAGAAAGTGATTGTTATGTGTACGTAAAGAAGTGTCACAAATGCCAAGTGTATGCAGACAGGATTCATGTCCCTCCAACTCCTCTGAATGTCCTGACATCGCCATGGCCCTTTGCTATGTGGGGCATCGATATGATTGGATGAATTGAGCCACAAGCTTCGAATGGACACAGATTTATTCTTGTTGCTATCGACTACTTCACCAAATGGGTTGAAGCTGCTTCTTACAAGAACGTAACCAAGCAAGTCGTCACTCGCTTCATCAAGAAGGAGATCATATGCCGATACGGGGTTCCAAACAAGACGATCACTGATAATGGGTCCAATCTTAATAACAAGATGATAACAGAGTTGTGCGAAGAGTTCAAGATTGAACATCACAATTCATCACCCTATCGGCCAAAGATGAATGGCGCAGTCGAAGCCGCTAACAAGAACATAAAGAAGATCGTCCAGAAAATGGTTAGAACGTACAAGGATTGGCATGAGATGTTACCGTTTGCCCTACATGGCTATAGAACTTCAGTTCGCACTTCAACTGGGGCAACTCCCTTCTCTCTTGTCTATGGCATGGAAGCTGTACTTCCCGTCAAAGTGGAAATTCCTTCGTTGAGAGTCTTGATGGATGCCAAACTAGATGAAACAGAATGGGTTCAGACGAGGCTGGACCAACTCAATCTAATCGAGGAGAAACACTTATCTGCTATTTGCCATGGTCAGTTATACCAAAAGAGGATTAAGAAAGCGTATAACAAGAAGATCCGGCCTCGAGAATTCCATACAGGTGACCTGGTCGTAAGGAAGATCTTGCCAATTCATACTGATCCAAGGGGCAAATGGACTCCCAACTACGAGGGGCCATACATTGTGAAGAAAGCATTCCCAGGTAGTGCTTTAATCCTGACAAAGATGGATGGGGAAGACGTTCCACTTCCAGTCAATTCAGACTCGGTCAAAAAATACTACGCATAAAAGACCCGCTAAGTTGAAAACTCGAAAGAGCAACTTAGACAATAATGGGCATCCCGGTGGACATAAAAAAGGAAAAAAGTCCAAGCAAAAATTAGGGATAAAACAAAAAAAGAATAACCCGCTAAGTCGAAAACCCGAAAGGGCGACTTAGGCAAAAAAGGGGTATCCCGCTGGATTGAAAACCCGAAAGGGCGGTCCAGGCAAAAGTTAGGGATTAAGAGCGAGAGGCTGTGTCTGAATATTCTTCACAAAAACCACTATACGCCCTTGGCGAACGGACAGATCGATCCAACCACTACGCTTCTGAAGTGAAGCATTGAGAAGACCAAGGATATGGAAACTGTAGCCATACCAATTTTAATGGAAATTCGAGCACTTCTCTTTGCCATTTTTGCCTATTGTGTTTTATTTTCCTTTTTTGTAACTACCTCATTTAGGAGTTGCTTCCTTGTACAGAAGCCTATTAGTAGGCACTCCATCAATAAAATGATCTTTTGCTAAAAAGCTTTCCTTGTTACTTTCCATTTTTTTCCGCATGCGAGGTGTGATTTAATTCGTTCTTAAACATTGCATTGAAAACATGGGGGGATGATGATCATAAATCAAAACGAAATATGATGTTACATAAACACAAAAGTGCTCTAAGGGGCGCCATTTGCATCCAAATGTTGTTTTCTGTGCAGGTTGCAGGTTCTACTGGTCACCCTGACCCATCTCATGTCATGAAGGTCGTCATCATCCCGCGTGAAAGTTCAAGCATGTAATTCATCGGTACTGGTAAGCATGGGGAACCCAGAGAAGTCCATGTCCCCCCTCCATGTGGCAGGCATAGAAGAGTCCTTCAGAATCGTAGTCCCCAAGCGGTATAAGATGTGGGGAAGTCAGGCGGAGCCGCTTCATCCCCAACGAAGTTACAGTCTAACTCTCAGTGCAGTGGCCAATAACCTTTGGTACTACAAAGTTTCCAATGCCAACTCATAATGGCATCTCAAGAAAATAAGCAACGGACTCTAATGACTCTGCTCCACTATCTCACCGAGGCCTTTATTTGGCACTCTGCATGTAGTATTCACTGCATATAACATTGCATCCTCGAAAGCGTAGCATATCCGTTAAAGCGGATCATTACGCCATAGAAAAATTTAAACATGCATACAAAGCATAAGCCAGATAATACAAACCAGCACTCAACCGAGACAACGATACTTCCCCACATAAAAAGTTGTCCTTACAAACTCCGATTGATATCTGCTACTACATTACAAATCTCCTTATGCCACGGTGCCGATACCTTGTATCCTCAATCTCCAGAAGAAGTCTCGTTTTCTCTCTCCAACATGGATCGGATGCAATGTCTTTCTTCGTCAGAATCGTTGTCTCCGAGGTTATTTCCCGTATGCTGCGTGAAGATTAGAGCGTGAATGAGGGTGGACATTCAACCCATCTTATTTTTCAATCGTTTGAATAACCATACTTGGTGTGTGGCAATTCGAATAGTTGCCGCTCTTGAAGAGTTACACCCCGCCTTTGGCCTGAGGGATTAATGTAATTCTTATGCTTCGCAAGCATCAAAATCTTCGTGATTCTTCAGTGTTTACCGTTGTCTTTTGATCGAGTCTAGTTGTCATTTTCCCTCATGCGGACAAACTTTTCGGGTCCAACCCCTGTGTTGTGAATCCTTTGCCTTCCGTACTGGCAAACTATTTCAAAACCAATTCCCAATCCCCAGTGAGTCCATCTACCAAGCTTTTCAACACACTCGTCTGTGTTATTCTTTGATGCTCGTTTGTATCTTCTTTCGATAATCGTCTATATTGATTCAAACACTCGTCTGTGTCATTCCTTTGGTACTCGTTTGTATCTTCTTTCGATACTCGTCTGTATTGATCCAAACGCTCGTCTGTGTTATTCTTTTTGATGCTCGTCTGTATCTCCCTTTAATACTCGTCTGTATTTGTCCAAACACTCGTCTGTGTTATTCTTTTTGATGCTCGTCTGTGTCTTTCCTCAATACTCTTCTGTATTTGTCCAAACACTCGTCTGTGTTATTCTTTTTTATGCTCGTCTGTATCTCCCTTTAATATTCGTCTGTATTTGTTTAAACACTCGTCTGTGTTATTCCTTTGATACTCGTCTGTATTGATTCAAGCACTCGTCTGTGCTATTCTTTTAATACTTGTCTATTTCTTTCGATACTCGTTCGTATTGGTTCAAACACTCGTCTGTGTTTTTCTTTCGATGCTCGTCTGTGTCCTTCTTCGACACTCGTCTGTGTTATCTTATCTATCCGTCAAGTCCATATCTTTCAATTACTGTTCCATGAAACAATCACTTCCTTTGAGAACCTTGTATTGGCACCTGGGCTACGTTACAAGCTATCACCATTCAAATCCAATTATTCACTGTATATTTCTCCACCAGAAAAACAAAACAACTTCTCTTTCCCCAGCAGATACAAAAATGAAAAAATAAGGATGACACTAATACCATCTTTTCAGGACAAATTTCTGGTCTTAATATTTAATCTTCTTCCACCTCGAATGTTTGAAAGGCTAACGCCAATCTTACCTTCAGGTTTAAGAAGATTAAATAGGGGCAGTTGTCATACCCCAAATTTGTCCTACCCTTATTTATCTGGCTTGCAACTCATAAGGATATATCCATCTAGGTCATATCATTGCATGCATCCATATCATTGATCCTTGATCAGAAGGAGAGACTTGAAGCCTAATATGGGGTGTCATCATCTCGCCCAAGATCTTTTGAAATCAGGGTTTCTATCCAATTCATGGCATCAGTGAGAAGGTACAAATTCAAGAGTCATCTGATTACCCTGATCATCCTAATTAGGGTTTCCTTGACTAAAGTCAACCAGTTGACTTTTTGGTCAAGATTTAATCAGGAATTGGCTTTATGAGTGAGAAACTTCCATATTGAGCATGTGGGACAATTCATTTGACAATATTTGATTGGTCAAGATTTAATCACAAATTTCATCAATAATCAGAGAAAATCAGAAAAGTTGACTTTTGATCAAAGACAAGTCAATCAGTCAGAAATTGACCCATGGGGGAAAATAGTCAAGAAAAGTCAAAGGAATAATCAAATATTTTGGATATGTGTGGAGCAATATAGGAGGTCTCAAAGTCACACATTCATATGATGGGATTTTTGGCATCTTGCTAGGCCTGAAGCTAGTCATGCGCGCGCATGGCCTGGGCAGTAGTGACACCATGAGTTTATGATCATATTTCTCACACCTGAAGCCATATCTCAAGAGCTTTCCAACACATAATCTTCTCAACCCCATCCCCTCTACATTTTGAGCATAAGCCCGAGTCCAATGATGAGCTGCAGCCGGAGTTATATGAGCCCAAAGTGAGCCTCGTGAATTGCTGTCAACATAGAACATGGGCATGATTTTAGTGTTGCAACATGGAAACTATTCACCAACTTGCCATATGTAGCCATGCACACACTGCATACGTGAAAAGCTCTTAAAATGCTTACTATAAACATCACCCTTGCTTATTAAGATTGAGGAAGAATACGTTACACTCATGCTTACCAAAGCCCCACTTCTCTCATTCATCAAAAAGGAAGTCCACATGTTTCCTATATAAAATGGTTACCTCACTCTTTTCTTCCTCTCTCACTTCACACTCTCATTCCGAAAACTCTCTTCTCACTCCCCCCATTCTCCTCTCGGTTCTCTCTCTTCCTTCACCCCTTCCACCACCTCCGGCCACCATAACCGTCCCCTCTAACCAATTCCGGCCACCATAACCGCCTCTATCTTCCACCTCTAACCACTATCTTCAGTCTTCCTTTTCAACCTCCATAGCCAAAGCAAAGTGAATCTTCATCATCGCAACTATCTCAAAGAGTCACAAATCTTCACTATAGCTGCAAGGTCCATCTATTTCAAGCTTACATGAGTTTATTTCTATGATTGAGAGGTCGCGGTTGGGAGTTCACAACAAACACCAGCGTCACCATCTTTGAGAGCTCGGATCCACGAAGTTTTCTATTGCTTTTGCTTCAAGAATTTACAAGTAAGTGACTCTGGAACTTCATGGAATGTTAGTGATGTTTAAAATGATAGATGCATCTGGTTAAGCTTTCATGTTAGTTCATATGCTTGTGACAATGACTGTGAGTGTGTGCTTTGCAAGATTTCAATTCTTTTGGATATACACAATTATCTTGTGCTTCGCTGTGTTTTGAGGTCCTATACTTGTTCTACGTATGATTAGCAACCGATTAATGTGAATAATGTTGATTTTCATGGAGGTGTTAGATGTTAGGGTTTTACAACTTGATTCGGTATGAACAATAGAGGTAGAATTAAGGAAAAGTAAGGCCAGATCCGTGATCAGCGGCGAAAACCGAGCCAGGATATGTAAATTTTTTTCGTTTCTGGGTGCTTTGAAGGCGGACCGACGGTGGCGCCAAAGGAAGAAAATGACCGGAGCATCTCCGGCTCCGGTGAGGTTTCATGCAGGATACGTTTTGTCCACATTAGATGGAGGATCATGATTGGTTCTTTTTTTTAAGCCTTTGATTAATTTTTGTTTTATTATAATCATTGAAACACTACAAGGCGTATTCTGATTGGTCAGGGACTAGTTTTTGTCTTATTCATTTAAAGGATACCATGACCAATTGATACTTAGTCAGTATGGTTCACGTTACTTCTCTAATACAAAACAATATGATAAAATGAATGTTATAAAATGGAACAAGTAGATAGTGCAGTTTGGGCCACGAGTTTCTGGGCCTCTTTGTTTTCCTGGACTGCGCCCCACTTTTACCAACGCACTGCCACCTCTTATAATTGGGCCCTGAGCGCTACTACTCTTTGCACCCCTGAATCAGGTCCGGTTTTAGCTTATAACTGTTTTTTAGTTCATTTACAAACTGCTAATTCACCCCCTGCTCATTTGAATATAATTTTGTTTTAATTTTTGTTTCGTTTTCACTTTTATTTTATAATCCCTTTTAACTCAAGTATAAAAATGCACAAAAAGTGTTTTTAGGTATCTTGGGGTATGTGAATAGTTTTCATAATTTTTGTAAATTTTTCTTTAATTGTTTTAGTACCTTTAATACATCTTTTTCCTTACAATATGTTGGAATCTCCTTTGTTTTTAATACTTTTGTAAATAAATTGCTAATTGACTTTTAATTAGACTTTAATTTCTTTTAATTGATCTTGTTTTCGTATATTTTTTAGACTTGCCTAGCATAGTTTAGACTTAGAATTTCCCCTTCAAACAATAATAATTAGGCTAATACTTAGGCTAGTTTCCCCCTTTTTTCATTCTTTTTCTTTTACAATATTAAAACATCTAATAACTATCAAAATAAAACCCCTTTAAAAAATACAAAGAAAACACTTAAAAAACATTAATAAAAAAGTGAAAATCATTAAAAAGGGAATGGAAGCTTGAATCTCCCTTGCTTAAGGGAATCATTCGAGTGCTTGGATCTCCCTTGCTTTAGGGAACCATTCGAGCGTAAGTTCCCAATTTCTAAAAAACACCAACCAAAGAGTAACTCGAGTTTCCCTTGCTTAAGGGATTTCCTCGAAACACTCAAAATCTCTCTCTCATCTCTTTTTCTTAAGGGCAATGTCATTTCCGCTCGTACGCATCGTAGGTCGTCCCTTATGCAAGAGCGCGAACGTTAACGCCGCCCAACTAAAAAACACAAAAACAAACAGAAAATCATGAGCCGAACTACGATGCTCTGATTCCTGAAAAGGATACGTAGGCATCAAGTCGCGGGGCTTGAACGAGCACACTTGTAAATAATTCCTTCTTTTCCCCGTATTTCTTTTGCATTCATTCGCATGTAGACATAGACATAGTACGCACCCTTTAGATAGAAATAAACATAGGTGGATACCATCGAGTACGATGGGCGCGAGGGGTGCTAGTACCTTCCCCTTGCGTAACCGACTCCCGTACCTAGATTCTCTGGTCGCAAGACCCTGTTCTTATCTTTCCTTAGGTTTTCTGATATTCCTTTCCCTTATGGGATAAATATATTAGTGGCGACTTTGTTCATTTTTTCGCGAGCGTGCGACATTGGTTAAGCCTAAAAAACCCTAATCAGTCAAATTAATTATCATGGCTAAAAAACCTAATTAATTATTATGGCTAAAAAACCTAATTTTCAATTAAATCATTTTTTGGCTAATGGTCGGATGACAGTTAATGGGCAACACCTACCTACTGCAGGTTTTCATGATAAAAGGGTTAAAAAACTAGCTAAATTAAATTAAATAAAAAGTGATGAGACTAATTTATAAAAAAAGTAACTAACAACTAATCCTAATCCTAGTGATTATTTTGTTTAGTTAGTGGTTAATGGTTGGTTAGTTAGAAACAAATTAAGATAATTAAAAAAACATAAACAAAAGAAACCAACAAAAGCGGTTCTCTGAGGGTTAATGGTGGGCGTGCGCCTTTGATCCTTCAGATTAGTCTTTGTTGAAGATCCAATGGCAAGAGAACAGAGGTATACCATGGCCACGTGAGGATGCATGCACCAGATCTAAAAGCGAATAACTTGTTAAAAATAAAACGCCATGGGCCAGACTCGAACCCAGGACTCGAAGGAGACAACCAACACCTTCTTGCCAATCATACTGCACGTGTTAACTGATAATATAATCCACACAATAAATCAAATATTATAATGAGTGTTAAATGAAAATAATCAAACAACTAAGTCAAATCGAGCACACTAGGCTTTGCTGCAGCCAATCGTTGGCGGAGAGAGGAAGTGAATTTATTGACCAGCCAATCCTGCTTCTCAGAAGTGCCACGCATGCGTTTGACTGGGTCCAGGAAGATTCAAACCACCGCCTGCGACAACTTTCATCATCTTCTTCGATGAGGAGATTTTGATACCTGCAAAATCACACGAAAACGAAAGTCAAATCCGCCCAGATCCATTGAACTTTGTGGTACGAATTCAATGGAATGGTTAGTTTTTAATAATAATGCGCGTAACTACGAGAACGAATCTTCACAAGCCTTAAGCCCTAATCATGGCAACCTGGGAATCCTGCGCGTAAGCTCACAAACGATGGATGAGAACTAACCTAAACATCATTCTAATCACGAATATGCGCATGGATGTAATGAATATCGTGTAATGTGCAAGTTTGAAAGTGAGAAAATTCTTACAGCCGATGCAACGCGAATGAAGATGTCCGGGATGCCTCAAGCTTCAACAATGGTTGGGTTGTGTTCCTGGAAGCCCCGGGGATAAAATTGAATGCTTGGAAGTTGTTGAAACTTGCTGGAGAAGACAATGGCTCGTGCCCTAGTTTTAAGTTTTTTCTTGAAGTTTTTAGGGTTCTTTGAGGCAAGATTCACGTGCCTTTTTCCTCTGATAAACTTTGGTTTATATAGAGGAAGGATTAGGGCAACAAATATAAGCCAAATCCAAGTGATTGAAATAGGTGAAATTTGATTTTTTTTTTCAATCATGCAAATCTTGCTATTTTTGGATCTAATCTTGCTCAATAAAGCCTCCACGAATTTCCAATGATTTATCATGATTTAGAGACTCAATATTTGATAAAAAATAATTTCATCCATCCCTTTAATATTTCCCATTATTTTATTAGATTTCATTTGAATTTTATTGAATAAAATCCATAATAAATGGAATTAAAATAATAAAAATAGCGGAATGGAAAAACGGGCCTTATGCAAGCTTGTGATCATGTTCAAAGTCCAAAACATATGCCCATAAGTCAAAAAATGCAAATTTATTCACAATGACTTTCATGCATCTCTTGAAAATTGACCAACTTCATCAATGCATAACTCCTTCAATTTTTATCATATGAAGGTGTTCTAAGACTTTTTAGAAAGCCCAAGATGTCCTTACAGACCACTTTGGAATCTTTTTTTCATTTGGAGATTTTATCTTGATGATATTGGATTTGATAAAAAACAACTTTTGGTTGACTTTCAAAAAGACCTGTAATGTTTTGGCTTATATCTCCCAAATGAAGCATTTTTGGCCTTGCTCTGTGAAAAATTTGTAGAGAACTAAATTTCCTTCAAAATGAGCTTTGGTTGAGAAATTTCTGATGAACCATGTGAAAGTTATGGCTGGTCAAAGTTCAGTTGACTTTTAGTTTAAAAACCCTAATTTAGAAACTTTGAGTTTTGTTGATTTCTGAACTTTCCTTGATGAATCATGATCAACCCTTGATCAAATGATGAATGTAACCCCAAACATTGATGTTGACCAAAAATCAGGAACTTTGACTGTAGGTTGACCACAGTTGACTTTTAGGTCAAACTAGTCGAATGTTGACTATTTGAACATTTAACTGAGCAAACTTGTGAACTAAGACTCGAAATTTGTCATGAAGGTGGTTTGAATAAAAAAAGACCATATGAAATTCATTTGAGACCTTGATACATCCTCTTCCCTTAAGAAATCCAAAACCCTAGCTTGAGGATCCTTGATTAAGATAGGAAGTGGGCATAGCCAATCCTTGAGATGTCTTGAGCTATTGACAATTAGCTGAGCTTGAATCATCAAAATATGGAGGGAAAATTTTGGGGTATGACACAAAGAATATGCAAATCTAGCATTGATGCCTTCACACCATTCTGTTGATGAAGACGATGAGGTTAGTAATGAATTTTCCCTTTATGATAATGAGGCACAAGGTGCCATAATGAACTGTTGAATGAATGCAAAATTTTGTACAAAACTATATCACTTCAAAATAAACAAATTTCGTCTCTAGAAGAAAAAGTTCAGACAATGGAAAAAGATTTCAAAAATGAAAAACAAAAGATGATTAGTGATCAAAAACAAAATTTTGTATGCAATAAATGTGAATCACTTTCTTTCCAAATGGTCCAATTAAAGAGAGTTCTTGAAAGGTATGAAAAAGAAAAAATTGGATTGGAAGGTTTCCTTAGCCAACAACCATTTTCTAATGATAAAAGTGGACTTGGTTATTCAAAGTTTAACAAACCAAGTACTAGTAAAACTATCTTTGTTAAAGCAAGTGACCAATCCAACAAGGAAGTGAATAAAGCACAAAAGGTTCATTATTATCATAAAAGAAAATTTTTTGTTAAGAAGAAATCTTATGTTCCAAGATATCAAAGCAACTTTATACCTATTTACTTTTACTGTGGTATTATTGGCCACAAACCTAATGCTTGCTATGTTAGAAACTTTAGTGTAGCAAGTGGATATTATGTATGGGTTAAGAAGGGAACTAACTATGATGGACCCAAAGCACATTGGGTACCAAATCAAACTTAATTTGTTTTGTAGGTTTGCTTATGGACCACTTTAAATCTATGATATTTTGATAAGTGGTGGTACTAAGCATTTGATGGGAGACATAAAATAATTTTCATATCTAGTTCTAAAAGACCAAGGGTTATTTAACATTTAGGGAATACCTTATAGAAATGTGTATGTGTATGCTTGTCTCTAACTATTATATCCCAAAAGAAAGATGCAAATTATATATGAATCAATGGAGAGCCTTGATCAAGGAGGAGTTATCAAAGATAGGGGGAGCATTCACATACCATATTGTCATTCACATAAGAGATTCAAGCGTTCCAACTTTCAATTGTTTGTCATCATCAAAAAGGGGGAGAATGTAAAGTCAAGACTCTCCATCCAATGTGTTTTGATGAAGACAAAGTGAAATTCAAATAATCATGTCAAAAAGTATGGAAAAAGCTTCAAGAATAATGTATCAATTTAAGTGTCAAGTCTTATCATGAGCAAAAGCTAGCACCAAATTATTCAAAATGAAAGTTGAAGACTAAGTATGGATCTTGATTAAGCATGCAATTATATTGATAATTTTAGTCTTCAAATTATTCTCCAAAAAATCACTTGCATGCATTGGCCATTTGTGTTTAAAATTACTTTCAAATATAATTTTTTTTAATCATATTCCTCAATTATTTTAATTACTAACAACATAAAACAACTATTTAATTATTCTAATATATTTTCTAACTCAAGTCTTACAATCTCATCAATAATCAAATAAACATAATATTTCTATAATAATAAATAAATACTATAATTACAAAATTTTAAATTTGGGGTGTTACAATCATGGTCCTACGACTCAGACACAGAGTAGAGGATAAATTTCTCAGGTGCCGATCGTCTGAGCTTTTTAGACTCTTCTTGAGTTACCGCCTTTTGAAGATCGATTATTTATGGTTACACCTATCCATCATGAGACTCACGCTATAATTTGTGATGTTGAGGATGTAATGGAGGGAAGATGTTCCTAATTGGTCCCCAAGTACTAGACTAAGAGTCACTTTCTTATGGGGGAACAAGGTGTATGTATATAAAGAGTCACTACAGAAGATATATATCATAAGAAATAACTGATGAGCTTTATAGACAACCCGTGTTACATTGGAGATAAGATTCCCCAAGACGAGACTGACCATAAACACTTTAAGCACCTTATTGATATTCAACTGTTGATGGAGGCCCGCTCTTAGGAAGGTAGAAAGTTTATTTTTGGTAAGTTCTTAAAGCTTATGGCTACTTTTGTCTTTAATTTGCAGATTCATGATATGTTTGCTCTAACAACGAATATAATTATGTGCACACCAGATGAATGATGAAGTCAATATTTGGCTTCTGTTCCGATAGAACATATTTAGAATACCTCCTGGAAGCAAATTTGGTGATGTCGCAACTATTTAGGGTACCTTCCCCCTCGGCGTAGGCCTCGAGGAAAATATTGAGTAAATTTGGGGATTTGGGTGTCACGATTATGGAATGCGTGCACCCAAGAAGTATGTCTTACTTATCCCTCGGATGGGAGCCCCTATTTATAGTGAAATCCTTGGTCTAATGACCATTAATTAGCTTCGTAATGCTTGTAACCATCCATAAGTTCTTGTAACGTCTTCATTAACCATGCGTAACTGACTTCATCAATGGCTTGTAACGTCCTATGACCATTGATTCCTCTATTCCCGAGACAGCCATGAAAGCTTCGGGCTATCATCCCGACTTCCGACCTTTAGATAGAAGCAGCTCAGCTACTACTACTTCTTAGGATTGTTTGGCACATCCGACCTAGGCACCCGACCTAGAGAATTATGGAATATGTACAAGCCTTAGGATCTCGAGACCCATAAGGTTTAAGTGTTCGGACAAAAAATCCCAAAATTTTCTTCTTTCCTTCTCAGTTAAGATCTTCACGAATTAATGGTGTGTGATTGGGGGTTATCTATGCGGAAGTCGGGGACTCTGAGTGGGTTTGTGACCTTTGGTCGTTTGTAGAACTCGATTGGTTCTAGATTTACTCAAGTCGGAGAGCCCCAATGGGTTCGCTACAAGTTGAAGTCCTTGAATTTGGAAGGTTCCTGACATAGATAGGGCGGGATGCCCCAATGAGCTCCTATCTTGATCGCATCGTAGAATCCGGCTTATCCTAGATATGAATAAGTCGAAAGTCCCTAGTGGGATCCCAAGTTATTTATTAATACTTTTATGTTAGCTTAACGTCCGACCTTGCATTTTTATGATCGTTGCAGATCATAAAAGGATTTAGATGCTCCTAAGTTTTTTAAAACTCCTTAGTAGATCCAGGCTGCAATTTTTGGCCTACTTCTGGCTATTTATTGATAGCCAGGAATGTATATTAATATCTTAGAATTTTTTGATCTGTACATACGTAGTCCTCTAACTTAGGTCTAAGCCTGTCATACGTCTTCTCCCGACTTGTTAAGGGTATTTGTTTAGCATAATTGGTAAATTGTTCGACTCGACTAGGAGTCATGCTTTAATCGGAGAAATTCTTTGCATATCTTCAACTCCTGTTATCGTAGAACTTGATGAGTTTTAGACTTTGGAGTAGTTAGAGAGCCCCAATGGGATATTTATTTATTGGATTTTTGTAGAAACTCGGTTAGGTTCCTCACTTGGGACGTAGTAGAGCCCCAGTGAGAATTCAACTCATTAGCATTTTGCATTTTGTTTTAAGCCAAGTCGTTGAAGAATTTAAACGCTTCTACGTAGTCACATGATCCCGAAGGACCAATGGTATGGTTTAAAGAATTATAATTCATTGACTCAAGCTGTGATGTCAATAACCAAGACTTAAGCCTTTTGCGGCATTTATACGTTATTCTTCTGTATGCATTTATACATCAGAGCCCCTTTTGAAGAGCAAGGTGAAGTGCTTTGAGCAAAAGCTATCCCCACTAGTTTAACATTCTTTATTCTTCTATGATCTCTAAAAATCTTTGTATTTCTTAAGTGCAGAAAAAGGCCCGAGGGAGTAACCGACTTTGTGCAGATATAGGTCCGGAGGTGTAACCGACTAAGGTGCGGTTAGAGGCTGCGATGGCATAACCGACTTTTGTGCAGACAGAGGTCGCGATAGCATATCTAGATTTTTTGCAGATAGAGACCCCGATGGCGTAACCGGCTTTTTTGCGAATAGAGGCCGCGATGGCGTAACTGGATTTTGTGCAGATAGAGACCCCGATGGTTTAACCGGCTTTTTTGCGGATAGAGGTCGCGATGGCGTAACCGGCTTGTATGCGGACTGAGGCCGCGATGGCATAACCGACTTTTGTGTGGACATAGGCCGCGATGGCGTAATCGGCTTTTGTGAGGACAAAGGCCGCGATGGTGTAACCAACTTTTGTGCAGATAGAGGCCGCGATGGAATAACCGGCTTTGTACTTGGCTCTTGGAGGAAAAGTGTTGCTGACTGAAAACTTGATTCAGATCTGGTATCCAAACACGGTCGTGACTCGTTTCCTGCAAAACTGAAAAACAACAAAGAGAATTCAATCTTTAGATTTTGTCATCTTTATCCCCCGATGAGCTGAGTCGACTTTGTCTAATCTGTTAACTTGTCTTCTTCATCTTCAGGTTTATAGCATGTATCTGGCCATACCATGTATTACGAGCTTTCAACAAAGTCACATGAGTACAGCCAATAATGATCCCGCAGGTTTTTTAGGTTTTTCATCAAACAAGTGAGTGATAAATATCATCTCTGATGTATAGTGTGCAAAATATACTGATTTGCTGGTAGCACTCTCATTGGTAAGGGTTGCTACCATTCCTGACATCAATTAGAAATATAAGACATATATACATTGTAGTTCATAAACAAAATACATACTATGGAAATGGAAAAGTTTGTATTTATCAGTTGAAGTTTTCAATTTTCCAACTTAATAGTCGATAAAAAGAAAAGAAGAATCTACAACAATAAACCAAAACACATAATATCAAAAGTGTGTTGCAACTTGCAAGACGCACCAAATGCTAGTTAAGAATATACTAATCTAGCTACTTGATATTGATAGAATCAACCACACAATCTGAAAGCATAAGAAATTCAATTTTCATAAAACTACAACAAAAATAAATGTTTTGGTCTATGACTGCATGAAAAGTTGTTCATCATTTGAAGAAAAAGATTTTTGAACCTTAATCATCTATGGTTTCTCGCAACTAATTTTTCTAACATAAAAAATTATAACATAGAAAATCATTGACAATACAGACAATAGAACATGAAAAATAACTTATCTTTCAATGACCGCGATCGAATTGTGATTCACATGGCATTAGGTCGGATACTTCGTTGTCAAAATTGGCCTGTCGGGGTCGGCCAATGCCATCTTGAGTTTCATGTGACATCAAATCCGAGTTGATGACTCATTTTTCCATCATTAGTGAAACATCTGTTGCCCACTTTAATTGTTGAAGCTCCGACTTGTAGAACCTGTAAAACAAACACACATGGAATATGTTGACTCCGGCCCTACTCCATTATCACAATGAAATCCAGATATGATGGTACTGCCTTGCGAAACGACTTCCTCATTGAAGCTTTGACCTAGACGATCGGCATGCTGAGTTTTTCTATTTACCGAACCGTGGATTTGACATGCTTCCATACGAACCAACTCCTTCATAACGCGAACTGCACATGTCTCCTGCATTCCTCTTTAAAACATGGTGATAAATGTGTCATAAGATATAAACTTTGTTGAATGGACCATAGAAAATGCTTGTTCAGAATAATACAATAATTCAATCTTTGATAGCCAGAAAACACTTGTAAGTCAATCATCTGAAGAAAATGATTTAGATGATGTGCATGTTATTCGTTATGATCATGAAGAGGGCATATGAGAAAACTAGTAAGTAAGTGGTTTTTTTTGCTTTTGTTTCTTAATTATTTGCTTTAGTTTTGATGTAGAAGTATAAAGTATGTACCATTTTGGATTTGCATTTGGTGTTAATCAATGAATATTTTTTTTCAGATCGAGGAATGGGAAAAATGTACAATGTATCTATTTCAGGAATATGCAAAATATGGTTTTGTATTATGTAATGTGGTTTGTAAATCAGGTGCAGACGACAGTAGAAAAAATTTTAAAAAAATAAAACCATAACCCCTCGGTTTCTAAAATAAACCGAGATAAGAATATTGATATATTACCTCGGTTCTTGAAAACAACGAATGTTAATATTGGACGCGCCCATCCAGTTATTAAAATAATAAAAATGCTGACGCTGGAAATCAAACCCACGTGCAGTTAACTTAACCCCTCAGCGTTTTAATAACTGAGGTGATAAGGAGTAACCTTTTATGACGCCCTTGTTTACCTCGCTTCTGTAATCGATATTAAACGCATTTCGCATTCGTAGCTAGATGTGTTTTTTATAGTAGTGATGTATAAAGAAAGTAAAAACGTATTAAAATATGCATGAAGAAATTCAAAAAAGTGAGAATAAAAATAAAACCATAAGAAAACCCTAAAAAGTGGTGCTCCATGTTTTAGACATACCCAAGGTCCTTCAAAACCAAGTTGACCAGTTGTTTTTTATTACCATTTCGTATTTGGGTGTAGCCTATATCGTCAACCATTCCAATAACATCTGCACGAATAATAGAAATAAACAAATCATGCAAGAAAAAAAAGTGAAGATGACAAAATCGATCAAACATTAAGCTCACATAAAAAAAATAAACTTCTTTGTCAACGAAGATCATCTCAAAGTGTTATATTATAGATTAACTATTACTAAACCTATACCTACACACGATTACTGATATGGTACGTGCATTTGTTCCCAAAATGTAATAAAAATAAAATGAAACAAAGACAATTATTTAACGAAAAGTTTGTTATTTTTATCAGAGATGCATGTAGAAGATGAAATGTAAGCAGGACAACAAAGCCCGTGACTATAATTTTTTTTGCATATAAAAATATTTAGATCATTGATATATTTTTTTCCCGTATATAAATATTATTTTTCTGCATTGTTTATAAAAATATTTGATTCAATATAAATTTGTTCACGTTTACCAACCGAACCAAAGCAAACCAAACTCAAACCTACTATGACTTAGCCTTACGATTACAGGTGATGTTTTCTTCCTCAAACTTAAGATTTCATTTTAAGTCTTCTCAAATCTCTCCTAGTGGTATCACACCTTCTTCTCATCTTCTTTGTCATGTGCATCTCTCATTTTTTCTCTAATCTCTCATCTCTCATGTTCTTATTTTTTTTCATCTCATTTTTATTCCATTCTCTCCCAATTACATATTAACACGCATCTTTTTCTCTAATTTCTCCTATCATATGTTCTTTCCTTTTCATATTTTTTAATCTTTCATCTCCTATACTTTTATGTTTCATTATAATGTTTTTTATATTATTTTATGGTACTATTTTATGTTTTTTATTCCACTTTTGTCTAATTTAATTTTTGTATATTGAATGAAAAGTTGTTATTCAAATATGATGAATTTTATTGTTATTTGATAATTGTATGAATGAATAAATACAAATCTATGTTGCCATATGTGTGTGTGTGTATATGTGTGAGGATTTCCACCGGACTACCATTTCATTTCGCAAGAAATCCTCATTTTAAGAAGGCATTCTCCATTACTGCTAACAATAGTATTCCTGGTTACCAACCTCATGGTTATAATAAATTAAGAACAACATTGCCTATAAAAGAGAGGGAACATGTGGAGAATTTACTACAATCAATTAAAAATCCATGAACCCAAAAAAGTGTGAAAATTGTTAGTGATGGATGGAGTGACCCACAAAGAAGGCCTCTTATTAATTTCATGGTTGTCATAGAGAGTGGTCCTATGTTGTTAAAGAAACTATATTGTTCAAATGAAATAAAAGATAAGGAATTTATTGCTAAAAAATAAGGGAAATCATCATGGAGGTCGGATCTTCAAATGTGCTGTAAATAGTGATAGACAATGCAGCAATTTATAAGGCAGTTGGTTTAATAATTGAGGCAGAGTTCCCGTCTATTTTTTGGACTCTGTGTGTTGTCTACACAATAAATCTTGCTTTCAAAAATATTTGTCCAACTAAGAATACTGAAATAAATAATGATGTTTACAAAGAGTGTTCATGGGTCACAAAAATTGCAGAAGATGCAATTTTTATAAAAAAAGTTTGTGATGTGTCATTCCATGAGATTATTGATTTTTATTTCATTCCATTCATTAAAATTTCTTTCTACTACAACAAGATTTTCCTCTACTATTGTGATTCTCAGAAGGTTTAAATTATTGAAGAAAGGTCTTCAAAATATGGTGATTAGTGAGCAATGGTCTTCTTATAAAGAAGATGATGTTGAAAAGGCTAAATTTGTGAAGGAAACTTTTTCAGAGGATAATTGGTGGGATCCGGTTAATTATTTTATTTCTTTCACTAGTCCTATCTATGATGTTCTTAAAAGAACTGATACAGAAGCTTCATGTCTCTATCTAATATATGAAATGTGGGATTCAATGATTAAAGAAGTGAGGAAGACTATATATAAATACCAAAGAAAGGAGGAAAATGAACAATCAACCTTTCATGAGGTTGTGCACTCAATATTAATTTCTCGTTGGATAAAGAGTAGCACACCTCTTTATTGTTTATCTCATTCCTTAAATCCAAGGTTATTTATTGATTATTATTATTATTAAATCAATAAATGTTTGTTTATATTTATTTTAAGATTAATTATATTCATATTCATTGGGTGTGTATATATTATATATTAATTTGTAGGTATTATAGTCATGAATGACTTAGTGAAGATCCTAATCGAGTTTGTCCACATCTAGATAAGGAGCTCACTGATGAAAGAGGAAAATGCTTTAATAGACTTTACCTGATGCCGATGAAAGGAGGAAATTGAATGTAGATTTTACTAAGATGGAAGCGAAGGTTTTGTTGACATTGATTATTTAAATGATATGGATTTAATGGATCCAAAAACTTGGTGGCTAGTTTAATGGCGTTCATGCTCTAATACTTCAAAAGGTTCCCCTAAGCTACTTCCGCAACCTTATTCATATTCTTGTAGTGAAAGGAATTGGAGTACATACTCATTTATACATTCGTTAAAGAGATATAAGATGGCACCACAAATTTCAGAAGATTTAGTATTTGTTCATAGCAACCTTCGACTACTTTCAAGGAATAGTCCACAAAACAAGCGAGAGGAAACTAAAATGTGTGATATTGCCGGAGACAATTTTGGATCACTTGGTAATTGCAGAATTCTTGAAGTTGATAATATTTCTTTAGATAAACATGAGTTAAAGTATGAGTTTTTCAATGATGATGATCAATTAGAGGGTTAAATACCTTAATATATTTTAATTGTTAGTATTTTTCTAGTAAAATGATTACTTTGGATGAAAGAAAATAAATCTTGTATTAAGTTTTGAGGTTAAATGACTTCTGCCCCCTGCCATATAGGCGTGTTTTAATTTACCTCCTTAAACAAAAATTTTGCGCAGACCTTCAAAAAAAAGGTTCCATCATTAAAGCCCCTGTTCCATTATTTGGCCAAGATTCTTAGAATCTTGCCTACGTGGCGTGGTGACTGTGTATTTGCTGTATACATGACATTTTTTTTAATTTTCACGTGGAATTTCTTCTTTTTTTTTATTTTTAAAATTTTTTTTTTGAATTTTTTTTAAGTTGACACTTGCAGGTTAAAATGGGATACTCCCACCAAGTGAGCTACATGTTTTGGGTTAATTTTTTTAACTTAGTATTTAGAGGTTAAAATGGGATACTCCCACCAAGTGAGCTATATTAATAATTAGTTACAATATAATTCTACAATATATATTATACATAGTTATAATTAGTTACATAGTTACAATATAAATGGTTACAATATATACTATACATATTTACATATAACTAGTTACATTATAATTATTTAAATAAGTTTATAATAAAAAATTAATTTAATAAAGTTAATATATAATTAAAAAATAATGTTAATATATTAATTGCACTTTTATATAATTAAACAAATATCGTTAATATATAAAATTGATATTAAATAAAAAATTTATTAACTATAAGTATTACTTCATATTCAAATAAGTTTATAAAATAAATAATTTAGGAAATAACATTAAACAAATAACTAAATAGCAGTAAACAAATAAATAATGTATATGTAGAAATAGCAGTAAACAAATAAAATATTATAAGATAGTTTATGAAATATAGAATGCATTATATAATTTATACTTTCATTTCAAATAATAAATAACAAAAGTTATTTGTTCCAGTGGTAGCGCCTCTCCTATTTAATATAGAGGACATGAGCTCAAGTCTCATTATCGCAAAATTAATTAAAATTTTGATGACTAACTTTTATCCGTCTGTGCACATTGATATTCACTTTATTGAAAAATGATATTCTTAAATATAGGGATTTTTTTGAGTTTTTTCTTTATCATTTCGTATAAAACTATTGTTAAATAAGTAGATTAAATTAGCATTTCACTTATTTTTAAAAAAAAATTTTAAAAACGAAATTCCACGTGGAAATTAAAAAAAATAAAAAATAAAAAATGCCACGTGTGCAACAAATACACAGTCAGCACGCCACGTAGGCAATATTATAAGAATCTTGGAGAAAAAAAAAGGAACAGGGGCTTTAATTATGAATTTTTTTTTTAAGACCTGCGCCAATTTTTTTTTTTATGGAGGGTAAACCAAAACACGCCTATATGGTAGGGGGCAAAAGTCATTTAACCCTAAATTTTTTTATAGTTTAATTATATTATATATTTTGGAATAAATATTTTAATTATAATAATATATGTCGGTGTCGGTGTCTTGTGTTTTTGAAATTATCAATGTTGACGTGTCCGTGTCGTGTTCCGGAGTATGTATCGGAGTCCGTGCTTCATAGTTATCCTATGGATATGAGAAAACATTACTACCATATTATCTGGATGCCTCATAAATATAATGTTATTTTTTTGATATTTTATAACAGGTATTGATAATTCATTTTGTGTTAATATATTATTAAATTATAATTTAAAATCATCATGGACTTTGCCTTCTAAAGTTAAAATCATCTTGAAAAATATAATTTTTTAAAATGATAATTCTTAAAAAGGATATCAGTTAGGAAAATAATCACTATAAATAGTCTTTATTCAAATTCATTAATAAAATCATTTACTACATACTCGAATATAATTGATTATTTTTCAAAATATAAAAAGATTGAAAAGAAAATAACGATATTATTTTAAATTTATTTATAGTTAATTGTAAATTTTAACTCCGTAATTTTTCTTAATTTTAATTGTACACTTTTCTTTCAATTATATATATTTTTAAATTTTTTTATTTATTCTTTTTTAGTTCTGAAGTTATTTTGAAAAAAATTTTAAGCTATTTTTATCCTTTATTTATAAATATATTTTTCCTTTTATAAATGAGATACTTTTAATTTTCTAACAATATATTTTAATAATAATAATAATAATAATAATAATAATAATAATAATAATTTGTATGATGTATCTTTTACAAATTGAGAAAGAACAAAATAAAAATTTAATTTTTATAACATGAACTTATTATTTGGTAAAAAAATATTAAGATATTAATATTTTTGAAATATCAAGTATTTTAAAATAAAATATAATTTTAATCACACCAAAAACATATCAAAAATAAAGAAAGGAGGAACAAGTAAAAGAATCAATATTAAAAAAAGTGTAATGCTAACTAGTGCCCCAAGGGCACAAGTTAAGAGATAAATATAATAAATATTACTTGGAAATTGTGTGTTGAATTTAATACTAGATTATAATTAATGATTTTCTTATTTTTTTCCATACAAATTTTTGTTTATGGGTTTTTTAACATGTGCCCCAAGAACACAAGTTAGCATTATCCTTAAAAAAATTACTTTACCCATCTTGTTGAAGAAATTTT
Organism: Vicia villosa; assembly: GCF_029867415.1. Lineage (NCBI taxonomy): Eukaryota > Viridiplantae > Streptophyta > Magnoliopsida > Fabales > Fabaceae > Vicia > Vicia villosa. Next base: position 114,867,400 of record NC_081183.1, on the reverse strand, counting down.
GTTTCACATACTTGAAAAAAAACTAGTGATTAGAAAATATAGAGTTAAAGATGATGTAAATTTGGAGATGAAGAGAAAAGAGAAAGTAAAAGTAAGAAAAGAAAATAAAGAGTCGAAGATAAGAAGAAAATAGAAAACAAAAAAAATAACAGGAAGAAAATGGAAAAGGAAAGTGAAAGAGATTGGATATTGAAAATTAAAAACTGTAATGATGTTGTGTTTCCATTTTAAGATTTTTTTCTTCAAATAACTACTTTTAAAAAAACTCAAATAATCACATTTTTAAATTAATGTTCAAAATAACCACTTTAAATTTTTTCAGTAACATAGAGGATGCGCTACATACAATGGCGTATGCACTCTAAATGACACTGGGACACCAACATGTGTGACACATGCACCTATGTCATGCCACAGAGAATGGCACATGCACTCTAAATTAAGGAGCATGCGTCACACATGATGACTACTCTTTTTTTTTTTCTATAAAATTTATAAACATGTCATTCATTTTCACCATTTACCACTCATCTTCTTATTTCACTCTTACACACATATTCAAAAAATGTCTTACATTATCAAAAGAAATGCTCAACTTTTTTCGCCTATATTGCCTTCGATGGATATTCGACTTTGGAACACGAAGACCTTCGAGCATTTTTAGAGGAGTTTGATCCGTTGGTTAGATGGAGGCATTCCTGACGGTGAAAAAATTAGAAGAATTGATAGGCTTGTTATGATGTTCAACAAAAATGGAAAAGTGTGTTTCTAGAATCCTGTTAAAACCGACAAAGAAGTCCGTATATTGATGAATGAATCAGCTGATATTTTCTTGATGATTGTAATCTCCTAGATATGTTGATGTCTTTAATCGTTTTATTTGTCTACCGTGTTATTATTTTATGCGTGGTTGTCTTTATTTTGTTGTACCCGAAAGTTGTCTTGAATATGAAATGAAATTAGAATTTAATATAAAATTGCATGGTCACAACAAATAAATTACATATCAATAATGACACACAATAATTACGTTGCAGAGCTTGGCCCAATATTAGGATAACTTTTTTCGATTGTGTCTGGGTTGGCGACATGTACCGCATAATCTTACCATTTTGTTTGTCGTATCCATTTTAGTTCGAATACGCATGTTGTTAGGGCGATCCTTTTTCTTCCTTCGCATATGTTAATTGTTTCAAACAATGTACCATTGATAAGTAGGAAAATCATCCTCCTTTGTTATCACCGAAAAGCTATTGATGAACACATTGAATATGTTTCTGACTTTGTAAATGGGGGACAGAGTCTGAAAGGGTCCAGGCGAGCATGTGAACATGTCGCTATGAGATGAGATCAAGGCATACGAAAGGCTTGAAACTTTCCGTAATCGCACCAACCTCTATCTAGTTTGACTCGATAGTATTCCTTTGGCCCCCCTCATTATTGTCCATTATCTTTTGTACACTGAACCAACCTTTAATACGGTCAAACATTGTAACACCATGTGTGTTAGCTTTGGCAATTTTCTCCTGAATAAATTTCAGAGTTTTCACTAAATAATTGACTCGATTGTAACACTGACCTCTATTTCGAGCCTATAGTCTCGAACAGTGACCCGACCTAAAATATGTTGTCCTCATCAATGCGGTTATGTGTGATGTGTCATTCCATGAGATTATTGATTTTTATTTCATTCCATTCATTAAAATTTCTTTCTACTCCAACAAGATTTTCCTCTACTATTGTGATGCTCAGAAGGTTTAAATTATTGAAGAAAGGTCTTCAAAATATGGTGATTAGTGAGCAATGGTCTTCTTATAAAGAAGATGATGTTGAAAAGGCTAAATTTATGAAGGAAACTTTTTCAGAGGATAATTGGTGGGATCCGGTTAATTATTTTATTTCTTTCACTAGTCCTATCTATGATGTTCTTAAAAGAACTGATACAGAAGCTTCATGTCTCTATCTAATATATGAATGTGGGATTCAATGATTAAAGAAGTGAGGAAGATTATATATAAATACCAAAGAAAGGAGGAAAATGAACAATCAACCTTTCATGAGGTTGTACACTCGATATTAATTTCTCGTTGGATAAAGAGTAGCACACCTCTTTATTGTTTATCTCATTCCTTAAATCCAAGGTTATTTATTGATTATTATTATTATTATTATTAAATCAATAAATGTTTGTTTATATTTATTTTAATATTAATTATATTCATATTCATTGGGTGTGTATATATTTGTTGTGAATTCGATGTCAAGAACAAAATATAATAGGGAATTAGGGAAGATAAAAAGAACACAAGAATTGATTATAACTGCTATTCTTTTACTTTCTCTTAAAACAAGATTACAAGTTTACAATAAATTAGGATTTGCAGCTTAGCAATGATGAGAGACTAGTATGCTATTTATAATAAAACCTAACATACTAACTAATGAGCTTTTTCCACAAGGCCCATTACACAAGTCAACTTAATAAACAAGCTAACTTAACAAATTAGGGTTTAAACACTAAAACCTAATTTAACATGCTAGCAACCCTAGCATCTTCGACACCAACATGTGAACAACCTTCGACTTCATGCTTAATCCTGTCAAACCAAGAAGCTACCCTTCGACCATACTAGAGTTCGATCCAATATCTCACAAATCTCCACCTTGGATCTAACTGTACAACATCAAAAGAACAACTAGCTTTCTTCATGCAGCTTTAGCAACTGCATACAGTGGAAAAACCTGCAACTCGACAATGTCTTCTCTCTTTCCGTTAACGTAACGTCCATAGCCGTAGCTCCCTTTAACGCTTCCAACAACCCTGTTGAACCAGTAGGGATTTCATCTTCAAGCGCCACAGACCGAAATCATTCACTCCGGTGAACTTTTCAATCTCATACTTTGTTGAAGGCATCTTCTCCATGCTCACCGCACCAATTTGTTGTGAATTCGATGTCAAGAACAAAATATAATAGGGAATTAGGGAAGATAAGAAGAACACAAGAATTGGTTATAACTGCTATTCTTTTACTTTCTCTTAAAACAAGATTACAAGTTTACAAGAATAACAAATAACCTCTCTCACCCTAAATTAGGATTTGCAGCTTAGCAATGATGAGAGACTAATATGCTATTTATAATAAAACCTAACATACTAACTAATGGGCTTTTTCCACAAGGCCCATTACACAAGTCAACTTAATAAACAAGCTAACTTAACAAATTAGGGTTTAAACACTAAAACCTAATTTAACATGCTAGCAACCCTAGCATCTTCGACACCAGCATGTGAACAACCTTCGACTTCATGTTTAATCCTGTCGAACCAAGAAGCTACCATTCGACCATACTAGAGTTCGATCCAATATCTCACAATATTATATATTAATTTGTAGGTATTATAGTCATGAATGACTTAGTGAATATCCTAACCGAGTTTGTCCACATTTAGATAAGGAGCTCACTGATGAAAGAGGAAAATGCTTTAATAGACTTTACCTGATGTCGATGAAAGGAGGAAATTGAATGTAGATTTTACTAAGATGGAATCGAAGGTTTTGTTGACATTGATTATTTAAATGATATGGATTTAATGGATCCAAAAACTTGGTGGCTAGTTTAATGGCGTTCATGCTCTAATACTTCAAAAGGTTCCCCTAAGCTACTTCCACAACCTTATTCATATTCTTGTAGTGAAAGGAATTGGAGTACATACTCATTTATACATTCGTTAAAGAGAAACAAGATGGCACCATAAATTATAGAAGATTTAGTATTTGTTCATAGCAACCTTCGACTACTTTCAAGGAATAGTCCACAATACAAGCGAGAGGAAACTAAAATGTGTGATATTGCCGGAGACAATTTTGGATCACTTGGTGATTGCAGAATTCTGGAAGTTGATAATATTTCTTTAGATAAACATGAGTTAAAGTATGAGTTTTTCAATGATGATGATCAATTAGAGGGTTAAATACCTTAATATATTTTAATTGTTAGTATTTTTCTAGTAAAATGATTACTTTGGATGAAAGAAAATAAATCTTGTATTAAGTTTTTGGGTTAAATGACTTCTGCCCCCTGCCATATAGGCGTGTTTTGCTTTACCCCCCTTTAAAAAAAATATTTTTAACTATTAATATTTTAGGTTAATTATTTTTAAATATTTTAGGTTAATTATTTTTAACTTAGTACTTAGAGGTTAAAATGGGATACTTCCACCAAGTGAGCTATATTAATAATTAGTTACAATATAATTATACAATATATATTATACATAGTTATAATTAGTTACATAGTTACAATATAAATGGTTACAATATATACTATACATATTTACATATAACTAGTTACATTATAATTATTAAAATAAATTTATATTAAAAAATTAATTTAATAACGTTAATATATAATTAAAAAATAATGTTAATATATTAATTGCACTTTTATATAATTAAAAAATATCATTAATATATAAAATTGATATTAAATGAAAAAATTTATTAACTATAAGTATTACTTCATATTCAAATAAGTTTATAAAATAAATAATTTATGAAATAGCATTAAACAAATAAGTGTATTATAAAATAGCAGTAAACAAATAAATAATGTATGAAATAATGTATATGTAAAAATAGCAGTAAACAAATAAAATATTATAAGATAGTTTATAAAATATAGAATGCATTATATAATTTATACTTTCATTTCAAATAATGAACAACAAAAGTTGTTTGTTCTAGTGGTAGCGCCTCTCCTACTTAATATAGAGGACATTAGTTCAAGTCTCATTATCTGCAAAATTAATTAAAATTTTGATGACTAACTTTTATCCGAATATAATTGATTATTTTTCAAAATATAAAAAGATTGAAAAGAAAATAACGATATTATTTTAAATTTATTTATAGTTAATTGTAAACTTTAACTCCGTAATTTTTCTTAATTTTAATTGTATACTTTTCTTTCAATTATATATATTTTTAAATTTTTTTATCTATTCTTTTTTAGATCTGAAGTTATTTTGAAAAAAATTTTAAGCTATTTTTATCCTTTATTTATAAATATATCTTTTCCTTTTATAAATGAGATATTTTTAATTTTCTAACAATATATTTTAATAATAATAATAATAATAATTTGTATGATGTATCTTTTATAAATTGAGAAAGAACAAAATAAAAATTTAATTTTTATAACATGAACTTATTATTTGGTAAAAAAATATTAAGATATTAATATTTTTGAAATATCAAGTACTTTAAAATAAAATATAATTTTAATCACACCAAAAACATATCAAAAAATAAAGAAAGGAGGAACAAGTAAAAGAATCAATATTAAAAAAAGTGTAATACTAACTAGTGCCCCAAGGGCACAAGTTAAGAGATAAATATAATAAATATTACTTGGAAATTATGTGTTGAATTTAATACTAGATTATAATTAATGATTTTATTATTTTTTTCATACAAATTTTTGTTTATGAGTTTTTTAACGTGTGCCCCAAGAACACAAGTTAGCCTTATCCTTAAAAAAATTACTTTACCCATCTTGTTGATGAAATTTTGTTTCACATACTTGAAAAAAAACTAGTGATTAGAAAATGTAGAGTTAAAGATGATGCAAATTTGGAGATGAAGAGAAAAGAGAAAGTAAAAGTAAGAAAAGAGAATAAAGAGTCGAAGATAAGAAGAAAAGAGAAAACAAAAAAAATAACAGGAAGAAAATGGAAAAGAAAAGTGAAAGAGATTGGAAATTGAAAATTAAAAACTGTAATGATGTTGTGTTTCCATTTTAAGATTTTTTTTCTTCAAATAACTACTTTTTAAAAAACTCAAATAATCACATTTTTAAATTAATGTTCAAAATAACCACTTTAAATTTTTTTCAGTAACATAGAGGATGCGCTACATAGAATGGCGTATGCACTCTAAATGACACTAGGACACCAACATGTGTGACGCATGCACTTATGTCATGTCACAGAGAATGGCACATGCACTCTAAATTAAGGAGCATGCGTCACACGTGATGACTACTCTTTTTTTTTTATATATAAAATCTATAAACATGTCATTCATTTTCACCATTTACCACTCATCTTCTTATTTCACTCTTACACACATATTCAAAAAATGTCTTACATTATCAAAAGAAATGCTCAACTTTTTTCGCCTATATTGCCTTCGATGGATATTCGACTTTGGAACACGAAGACCTTCAAGCATTTTTAGAGGAGCTTGATCCGTTGGTTAGATGGAGGCATTCCTGACGGTGAAAAAATTAGAAGAATTGATAGGCTTGTTATGATGTTCAACAAAAAGGGAAAAGTGTGTTTCTAGAATCCTGTTAAAACCGACAAAGAAGTCTGTATATTAATGAATGAATCAGCTGATATTTTCTTGATGATTGTAATCTCCTAGATATGTTGATGTCTTTAATCGTTTTATTTGTCTACCGTGTTATTATTTTATGCGTGGTTGTCTTTATTTTGTTGTACCTGAAAGTTGTCTTGAATATGAAATGAAATTAGAATTTAATATAAAATTGCATGGTCACAACAAATAAATTACATATCAAGAATGACACACAATAATTACGTTGCAGAGCTTGGCCCAACATTGGGATAACTTTTTTCGATTGTGTCTGGGTTGGCGACATGTACTGCATAATCTTACCATTTTGTTTGTCGTATCCATTTTAGTTCGAATACGCGTGTTGTTAGGGCGATCCTTTTTCTTCCTTCGCATATGTTAATTGTTTCAAACAATGTACCATTGATAAGTAGGAAAATCATCCTCCTTTGTTATCACCGAAAAGCTATTGATGAACACATTGAATATGTTTCTGACTTTGTAAATGGGGGACAGAGTCTGAAAGGGTCCAGACGAGCATGTGAACATGTCGCTATGAGATGAGAGCAAGGCATACGAAAGGCTTGAAACTTTCCGTAATCGCACCAACCTCTATCTAGTTTGACTCGATAGTATTCCTTTGGCCCCCTCATTATTGTCCATTATCTTTTGTACACTGAACCAACCTTTAATACGGTCAAACATTGTAACACCATGTGTGTTAGCTTTGACAATTTTCTCCTGAATAAATTTCAGAGTTTTCACTAAATAATTGACTCGATTGTAACACTGACCTCTATTTCAAGCCTATAGTCTCGAACAGTGACCCGACCTAAAATATGTTGTCCTCACCAATGCGGTTATTAGTAAGTTTCTGATACCTTTGAATATAGAGTTCATTGATCCCACAATATTTGTTGTCATGTGGCCCTCACCAATGTGTAATTTTTTTTAATATTATTATTTAAATAAATAAAAAATAAAAATAACACAGTAGCCATGATGTGTGGCGCATGCTCTTTAATTTAGAATGCACGTGCCATCCTTAGTGGCATGACATAGGTGCATGCGCTAGTGCGCCACACATGCCGACGCTTTGGTGTTATTTAGAGTGCACATCCCATTATATTTGGCGCATCCTTTATGTTATATATATTTTTTAAAAAGTTGATAGTTTGGAAATTAATTTGAAAATGTGGTTGTTTGAATTATTTTTGTTGAAAAAAATTAGTCATTAAAAAAATTCATTTTAATGTATAATGCAAAGAAAGTTGATTAAAAAAAAAAGACACTTGCCAATTGGCAACTCAACATTTTTAATGAAATCACAATTTCTGTCAAATTTTATAAAGAGTGAAGACCCATTTTGGTCCCTCACAAAAACTACAGAACCCAAATTAGTCCTCCACAAAAAATAGGACCCGATTTAATCCCTTACAAAATATAATCGGGTCATATTAGTCCTTCTGGGGATATTTTTTTCAAACCGGTTTTTTCTTCTACTTTTAAACCGTGACTGGACCGTCAAGTCGTATTTTATGTTTCATTTTTCATTTTTTAAATACTAAATTAATTTTTATTTTTAATTTCGATTTTATTTTTAAACAATTCAGATTTTAAAATACAAAAAAAGATAAGATTTGTTCTGAAAAGGAATCGAACTTAAGACATTTAAGTCACGTCCTATGCCTTTACAACTATGCCAACGTACACTTGTGACAAATAATTCGCATGATTTATAGTAATATTAAACAATTCTAAATTTAAAATATAAAATATAAAATTTGTACCCATGAGGTCTCAAACTCAAGTCACTTCAAATTTAATGATAGTCACTTCACTGTAAATATGAAAAGTGATTTAAGAGCGGGTGAATTAGTTAGATTAATCGGTATTAGTGAATTTTTCTCGATTATGAATGTTAGCAATATTGTTCTAATTTTTTCGAAATTGTTATAATAGTTTCAAAAAAATCAAAACATTGTTAACATTCATTATCGAGAAAAATTCACTAATATCAATTAATCTAATTCATGCAACCCCTCTTAGATTACTTTTCATATTTACAATAAAGTGACTACCATTTAATTTGAAGGGACTTGGATTTGAGACCCCGTAGGTATCAAAATTTATATTTTTTGTTTTAAATTCAGAATTATTTAATATTACTATAAATCATGTCAATTATTTGTCATCAATGTATGTTGACATAGTGGTAAAGGCATAGGATGCGACCTAAATGTCTTGAGTTCGATTCCTTCTCAGAACAAATCTTATCTTTTTTTATATTTTAAAATCTGAATTGTTTAAAAATAAAATCGAAATTAAAAATAAAAATCAATATAGTATTTAAAAAATGAAAAATGAAAAATAAAATACGACTTGGCGGTCCAGTCGCGGTTTAAAAGTAGGAGAAAAAACCGGTTTAAAAAAAATATTTACAGAAAGACTAATATGACCCGGTTATATTTTGTAAGAGATTAAATCGGGTCCTATTTTTTGTGGAGGACTAATTTGGGTTCTGTAGTTTTTGTGAGGGACCAAAATGGGTCTTCACTCTTTTATAAAAGGTTTGTACTAAAAAAAAATCCAAACATCAACAAATCTATAAAAAAACACATTTGACTTCCTGTAAAAAAATAGAGTCAAATAATTTAAAAAGCATTCAACTTTAATAATTATAGTTATTTATTAGTAATTCCTTTTATATTTTTATAAATGAAATTGTGTTATTTAGTTGAAAGAATTTTTTTTAAAGAATTTTTGGATTTTATACTTTATGTGTTGATTTATTTATATTGAATATTATGTACAACAAAGGTATGATTAATAATGATTTAAGAGAAAGTATCCATTTGTTTATTTATAAAATTAATTTTATATTTTAAATTCAATTTTTTTTTAATTTTACTATAAAGAATTGATGATATATTAATTTTTAAATAACATGTTATTTGTTAAATGTGATAAATTATTTTGTAAGGTTTTTTATTTAAATTTTATATAAATAAAAATATAAATTAAAAAATAAATACAACATCATTGCAAAAAAGTAAACAAAAAAAAGTTTATAATAATTTACATTAAAAATAAATACATTAATTCGTAAATAAGATAAAATACAAGATAAAAACTATAATTAAAATTAATATTTTAAATGTTGGCAATTATTAAAATGCAACTATTAAATTTTTAATTTAAAAGATTATAAATTAAAAAAAAAATTGACTTTTAAATTATAGAATTCAAGTAACCTAGCTAAATTTGAATTCAAGTTTTGATGTGAACAAATTCGGTGATTTCGTTTTCTGCCATCATCATAGGTGTTGACGCCACGTGTCGTTTCGTGTCGTTTTCCTTTTACTCTTTTATTTATTTTTTATTTTTTAATAATTTATTTTTTGTCTTGTACTTGTTTTTGTCTATGTTGTCTCTGCATTGCGTTTTGAATTCAACCAAAGGTTGTTTTTGTTCTTCTGTTTCACAACTTCAGCTACTACTACTACTACACTCTCTACATCACTCTTCTCTTTCCTTCTTTTTCTCTATTTCTGATTAACCCTTCTTCTTCTTCTACTCTAGGGTTCACTTTTCAACTCAATTACACTCTTAATTATACAACAAACAGATACAATGTTCAGTTTCTTAACCGGAAAAGACGCTAGAAAGATTCTCAAGCGCAAAGATAGCGATGCTGGTGAAAAAGGTACTCTTTTTTTACTCTTCCTTTTCAAACCCTTTTTTTTAGTGTCTGCATTTGGGAAATTTTTGCTATTTGGGGTTTTCTGTGCTATGAGGCTGTTTATTGATCTGTGAAATTTGGTTTGCGTAATGGAGCTTCTAGGTTGTTGTTTCATATCATTGATGATTCTTTGCCTTATTGATGCATTGTTCTGTCTTCTTTATGCTTTGAATTTGACAACTTTGATGCCTTCTAGGAATATTATACTACTTATGTTATGTTCCCTTTTAATTCAAATGATTTACTTATTTATATTTAATTTCTATTTTTGGGGGTTTCTTGTTCAATGAGTTTTGGACTTGATTTCAGAATTTCTTTTTGTTGTGTTCTATGAAGATATGGTAAAGACTTTTATCTTTTTAGCTATGCTAATCTGACAGGAAGACTGGACACTCAAACCTGTGATTATGATTTGAGAAAATGAAATTAGTGAATATAATGTATCCACAAGTGTCGGTGTCGGACACTTACACATTGGATGCACGATCTATATTAGGGGTGGCAAAACGGGCTCGATATGCTAGGCATGCATGTTTTGCCTGCATTTTTTATTTGTGTGAGGTAACGTTTTAGGTCGGCACCCTCAAATATGTTCGCCCCATCCTGCCCCGTTTTTTTATGGGCGCTGACATTAACAAGAACTTTTACAACTTTAAGCCTTTAGAGGGGGCAAAGCCTGCATGCTTGCCCCGCCCTCATTTTTCATGGGGCGGGCCAAGGTTTTAGGCTTGCACTCTCAACTATGTCCGTTCCGTCCCGGTTTTTTGCGGATTTTTGGTGGGTGGTGGGTATGTCTGATTGTCATCCCTAATCTATATCACATTGGAGATGCGATCTATATGAAGTGTCGGGTACACTTGAAAATAAGAAATTGGTACAAAATAACTTGAGAGATTATAATTTTGTATCCTTAACTGCGGTTTGCTTGTGCTAGCATTTTCTATGTAAGTCCTTTTGGGAGTAGTATTTATCTTGTGCCACATGCTAGTATTCATAGTCCTTACTCTTTAGTTGTTCAAAATAGACTTCAAAAAACTTGTTCAACTTAAATTTACATACTCTTTGAAGCCTATGTAGAGAAAAACAAAAACAATCGTTCGTTTACTGTAAAGATTCTTTGCTAAACAAAATGTCACGGTAATGTAACCGTTCCCCGTACCTTTTTAATCTTTTGCAGGAAGGGCTTTGGAAGACTTGAGGGCCTCTATCTTTAATCAATTTAATTTCTCCGACGGCGCAAAACGTCAACAGCGGCGTCTATGTGGTCCAGCCACTGCACTCACCTTCAATTTTGTGGTTGCAGTTGGTATTATTTTCGTAAACAAAATGGTTTGTTTCGTGTCATTTCTTCTATCTTTCTGTGTTGAAATTTCAATGTAGCATGGTCTGTAGTAGCTGACTTTCCTAGGTTTTTCTTTCTCTTTTTTTTGTTTTTGTTTCAGGTGCTTCAAACTGTTAAATTCAAATTCCCTATACTTCTCACACTAATTCACTATGTAGTGAGCTGGTTTTTAATGGCATTACTAAAAGCATTTTCTCTCCTTCCTCCATCTCCTTCCTCTAAATCAACTCGAATGTCAACTTTATTTACCCTTGGATTTGTTATGTCTCTATCTACTGGCTTCGCTAATGTTAGCTTGAAGTATAACAGGTAACTCAACTACTCACATTTAAATTTAAAGTATGTCTTTTAGACTCTTGATTTAATTTCCGTGTCTTCTTCAGCATTGGTTTCTATCAGATGGCAAAGATTGCAGTGACGCCATCAATAGTTTTTGCAGAATTCGTATTATATAGGAAGAAAGTATCTCTGCCCAAGGTATATTCACTCATCTAGTTTGTAATTGTATTTCCGTGTTCATATTTCAATTAAGGTTTAAATGGTTACTATAACGTTTGAAACTATACAGGTGTTAGCATTGACTGTGGTATCTGTTGGCGTTGCTGTGGCTACGGTGACGGATCTGCAATTCCATTTATTTGGTGCTTGTGTTGCATTGGCATGGATTGTACCCAGTGCTGTAAATAAGATCCTTTGGTCTAGATTGCAGCAGCAAGAGAACTGGACAGCTTTGTCGTAAGTAATTTATTACGAGTAGTTTAATTCGAATACATTGCCCGTGTAAAAGCATTTTACAGATGTATCCAATCACATTGTATCTGATAATTTCTTTGTTTATCTTGTTTGATTTGTGGACTGATCAATAGGCTGATGTGGAAAACGACACCTATAACATTGATTTTCCTTGCGGCCATGTTACCATGCTTAGACCCTCCAGGTGTACTCTCCTTTGATTGGAACTTGAGCAACACTTTGGTGATTTTCGGATCAGCCATTCTTGGATTCTTGCTGCAGTGGTCGGGTGCTTTAGCACTAGGGTAAGTAGCATTTCTTGTTATTGAATAATTTTCGGGAAACACCGTATAGTTTTTCAGAACTAGATGGTGACATGTTTTTGTTTGGCTGAGTTACATTGTTTCTCACTTCCACCTTGCAGAGCTACATCGGCCATATCACACGTTGTCCTCGGGCAGTTCAAGACATGTGTCCTACTTCTAGGAAACTATTATCTCTTTGCATCTAATCCCGGCACAATCAGTATCTTTGGCGCATTCACAGCCATTGGCGGTATGTCTGTTTACACTTATCTTAATTTGAATCAGCAATCAAACAAGGGTTCTCCTCGACAAGCTTCCGTCTTACCCAAATCAAAACTTGGCAAAGAAAATGGCAGCACCAATGGCAATGAAGGACATTATGGTGCTGAGTCTGTCTAACATTATGCAGTGATATAATATTATAACCAATTAACCAAACATTTTTTCCTAAGGTTTCTTGATTCTCATCTAACCATTTTGAGGTGTTAGATAGTGATGTGTTAACTATAAATATATGATCAGAGAAAAACTAGACACTGGCCCATGAATCTATTCAACATGGCAGTTACTGCTTTTAAGAATTTGGAACACCATTTGTATATGAATGATTTGGTGGATTCCTTGTGAAAACTAGTTGTTTTCTTTTTCTTTGGATTTTTTACAGGAGCTACAGCTGCATTATATGTTGCAACAGAAAACAAGAGTTGCTTTCTACCTTTTTATGGCTTGTCACTATTTGCTGCAATTTGTACCATGTTTTTGAATTGAGGTTTTTCAACTTTCATTGTTTGGAATTAAGATAGAAAACATATTACTCTTAAACTATGATAGGGTCAGTTTCAGTAGTTTAGAAGGGGGAGAGGGGGAAGGATTTTGGGGAATCAGAAAAAGGATTTTGTGAATGAGGCGGAGATGGTTTACACCTTCTCCGTTTCTAAATTCCGAACTCTAAATCTATATCAAACCCTTACAAATATTAACCTACATTATAAATAATAATAATAACAATGTTTAAATATAATCCAAAACAATTATGAAAAGTTTCAAATCATATATGACAGAATTATCAAAGATGATCTATAAATTTTATCTATCATCTGATTCAAAATACACCAATTTTATAAAATTACAAATATATTGAATACTTTTATTTAAGAACAACCTTAACCTAACAAACTAGTACATTTTAGTGAAACTAAGTGCTCTTACATTTTTTACCCTCTCCCTCATAATCAAAAACAATATAAAATGCTTTCAAATCACACATTGTCTTTCATCCATCTTTGCTTGAGAGTGTAATATCTTATGGATTCACATACTCAAAAGTAGTAAACTTGTTTTTTCTCAAAGAGACAAAAATGCACTCAAGTCCTTTTAATCTTTCGTTGTTAAAAAGAGCTAAATCCAAGAAGCACATAGTAGAGTACTCCTACAGGGAACACAAGTGCCAATCCAAAGATAACCCTACAAATTTATCAGAAAATAAAATTATTTAATGTCACATTAGTTATAACAAGACATAAGTAGATTAAAATAAAAATTACACACTTACGCTGTATTAAATATTTCGGCGTGGAGATTATATTGTTTGGCGAAGACAAAGGGAACAATACCTTGAGGAAGAGCCGCCTGAAAAATTAAATATGAAATCTTATCATATTATAAAACTACATGAATTTGACATCATTTATGAGAAATTTTCATGCATGTAATTACACTGACTACGTGATCGTTCAATCAAAATCAGATGGTTAGTCACAACTTTACCTGCACGATTCCTATTTTAAAAACAACTCCACGGACACCAACTGCTGCAGAGGTTGCACCAAACAACGCAGGACCAATCAAGAACTTAAGTAGCATAGACATTGCTGCTGCTTTTTTTCCACACGCAATGATCTTGGGTTGTAATGCCATGAATATGCCTATTTAAGAAAACATTAATCATTAAAGAGTGAGACATAAAAACATAAACATAATATTTTTGTACTATCATATGTTTGACATACCTAGACTAAACATGGACATCCCTAGTCCAGTTTTAGACATTATTGTAACAGAATCATATATGATTGTTGGCAATTTGATGTTCAACCTGCACTTGTACAAAAGGAACAATTTTATATTAAGAAGGCTTATTATTTATCTTAAAATGAAAGAGTTGCTAAAGAAAATATTAAAGATGGAAAGTGTTGGAAAATACCTAGCTGCTATGAGAGCCCATATGATGCCAAGAACTGAAGCCCAAAGATTAGGGTTTTTGATGAGTTTCTTGTAAACCCTAATTACAATGAGCTTTAACACCATGGATTGACTTGGTGGCATTTGTTCCTCATTAATTTCTTCTTTAATATCCTCCATCTTCTCCTCCTTGCTCTCGTGCTCTCTCTCTGTACTTACTTTAATTCCAAACAATGCAAAGTTATCAACTGCATGGAAAACAAAAATATTAATCAAGAGTTAATGATATACATTTTACTTAATTTAAATTTTTCAAAGAGATTATATTATTTTAATTTTTGTAAAGATAGAATTAAATACAAAGTTACTAAATGTATAAAGGCTCAAAAGTAGTAAATCACTGTTTTTGTATAACATATCAGCATGTTGATACTCTGATTTTGAATAGAACTAAAAATAATTAACCTTTATAAGAAATAATCCTCATATTAAGAAACTTAATTAAGTGCAATTTTTTTTTCTTATAAAAAAATGTGCATTCTATTAATTTAGGACTATTTTATGAATATTATCATTAAATATAGTAAAAATAATTAAATTACTTCTATATATATATATATATATATATATATATATATATATATATATATATATATATATATATATATATATATATATATATATATATATATATATATATATATATATATATATATATTAGATTTGAGATCCGATTGAGTATATTAATTAATTTATGAGTCAAAAGATAAGTTGATAATAAAATAATTGTAAAAATCAGTCAAGAACTCAAGATACTCTATTTCTTTTGGAAAACTGACAAATACATACCTAAGCCAATAAAATATCATTTTAATTTTTTTTTTTAAAGTAAATATCATTTTAAATTACTCCTTCATATTAGACTAAAAAAAGAAATTACTGTGCCATCTCAATCTCAGTTGATATATAATTGTACATAGACATTCTATTGCAATGGCACATATATTCGAATCCGCGATCCGCAATCATTTATTCACGAAAAATTGTTTATATATAACAATCATACTTCTCAATCTAACAAATATAATAAGAAGTCTTTTCCAAATTATAAAATCGCAAGAGTTCTTATACTAAAAGCTGAGAATACCTCGTAGTTCTATTTGAGTAGATTTAAAAGATCAAGTTAAACTATTTTGATCAATGAGAACAAGTTTGCATATTCAAAATTCAAATCACAAAAAGCTGAGAATACCTCATAGTTTTATTTGAGTAGATTTAAAAGATCAAGTTAAACTATTTTGATCAATGAGAACAAGTTTGCATATTCAAAATTCAAATCACAAGAAAACAACATTAAACAAAAAAAAAACTAATATATATGTAAAATGAGTAATTGAAAGTACCTTCTGATGGTTCAATTTCATGTGTCAAACGACCACTAGAACTCATATTTCTTTTCCCACTAATAGATTTCAAAATCGGATGAGGAGAAACCCTCCCACTCCTACTCTTCACACTCTTCCATTCAATACCCAAATTAGCACTACTAGTACTCTTACTCCTCCTAAACACCCCATTCTTCCTCGAACCCGACCTAACACTCAAACTATGCAAAAGCTCCCCCAACTCCACATCAACATTCGATCCAATATCAATCTTCTCCGACTCCGTCATAACCGACTCCGTCCCATCCTCATTCCTCACCACAAACTGCTGCGCAATAAATATCCTCGCCGCCCTATACTCATACATTATCAACAAAACAGTATACCACAAAACTCCTTGCATGAACACTATCTGGATCAAAAGCGGCGTCGAATCTCCATACATAGCTTGCAAGAGAGGAATCCCAACCACAAGCGTGTTAGGTAAGTTAATGAGTGAGAAAACCGTTATAGTCCAATCGAAACTACCTCGTTTCGTGAAAATGTTCCATAGGATTAGGCACAAGAGTGTCACTATTTTTTGAAGTGTGTCGGCTATTAGTATCCTCCAGTTCATATGGTAAGGATTTATTGGAATTATGTAGACGAAAGTTAATGCTGGAACTGCAAATGATGCTACGAAATGGTTTACGCCAGCACATTGATCTGGTGTGAAAATTTTCCACCATTTTATTGATGCATAACCTAGCGTCATTGCTACATATAAGGGGAAAACACTCTCAACAATGTTGTATACATCTTTACCATTGATCATGGTTTTGAACTATAGTGTATGAGATGAAGGTTGAAGAGATTGTGAAATGATTATGAAGATGGTTTTTGATCTCAAAATGAAAGTACTAATATGTATAATATGAGAGAAATATATAGAGTCTATTTGTAATATATTTTATGAGAAAAAAATTGTTATAGTGTTTATAATTTAGAGCTTTTTGGTCAAAATAAAATCTACAGATTTTTTTAGAGATATTTTTGAAAAAAAAAAGAAATATATATTATACTTTGTTAATATTTAGTAAGATGAAAAAATATTTTTTTAAATAGTTATAAAAAAGATTTTGTAGAAAAGAAAAACTACTAAAGCAACTTTTATTTGAAGCAATTTCCGATTTTTTTCTGTATTCTCTTTTATAAAATTTTGTAACAAATAGTTAAAAAGTTTTAAAAGGAACTATTGTGTTAGGAAAAAAATTTCACAAAAAATGTGATAAATGGGCCTAACTAGTAAATTTTCAATATTATAAAAATTAAGGGTAAAATATCAAAAAAGAAAAAAAGAAAAAAAGGTAAGAGTAGAAATCTTTTTTTTCTTGACTCAAGTTAAGAGGAGAGATAGTGCCTTCTTGAGAATCTTATTGTTAAATGAAGACAATTTCTTTATCCACCCCCAACCTTCTTAGATACCCGCGTGAAATTCTTAAAACTCTCACATATTTTGGAAGTGCATCTCTGAAGTCATTAAAAAGGGTGATTTCGGAGATGCATCTCCGAAATTATTTTTTTAATCTAAAAATAAGGTGTTTTTGGAGATGCATTTCTGAAAAGGTGATTTCGCAGATGCATCTCCGAAAATACATGTGTTTTGCAGTTTAAACAAAACAGTCACCCCTCTTTTTCACTTTATCCTAAAACACAAAATTTCCAAAAATTTCTCCATTTTTTTACTACTACTACATTTAATTTGACATCTAAAGTTGCTCTACAACATTGAAAGGCTACTTCAAAGGCTACATTCAAAGCTTCCAATTTGTAAGTTTTACAACCTTAAACTCTAGATTGAAATTGATAGTAGGGCTGTTAGAAATTAGCAAAATGTTATAGGATTTAGTTATTATACGTCAATGTATGTGTTAAGATAGAAAAAAATGGATTTCGAAGCATTTAGGGAAGAAATGGGTTTCTGCAAAAAATGGTGTTCGCAGGTTGTTTCGGAAGTGTTTTTTCGAAAACACCTCTCTGACCAGTTTCAGAAATGCACTTCCGAAATCTACTCAGAATTGTTTTTTTCTTGATTGTTTCGCCTTCTTACCGGTTTCAATTTTTTCAAGAAAATGTCTGGAAACCCCGCACGACTTAAACACGGTAGGGAGACCCAGACCGCATCGGCTTGACGCTAGCGGGCCTCACAATTAGCATTGATACGAGGATAGGGTCGAGTACTCGTCCAAACGGATGAGGCGCCTGCTGGTTCCTCATCTGAATCTAGAATTCGGTTGGGTCGGGCGTCTTCCTCTCGTGAGGTGGTACGTGAGGAGGAGGAGGAGTTCGAGGAGGGGTGAGACATCATGAGGATGATATACCTGATACTGACCCTCCGAGCGGGGAGGATGATACGAATGAGGGCTTCCTATGAGGGCCTACAGACACTTCCGTGCTGATTTACTATCACGACCACGTCGCTCAACGTGTTTGGGAGGGAGAGGTAGTTTTTTAATTACACTTTATAATTTAACCGTTTTTTATTTAGGTTTTTATTTTACTTTCTCCTAACGGTCTAACTAAGTTTCTTTTTTGTTTTTGTTTTTGTTGTGACATAAACGGCCGACCATAAAATCCGTGAACCATGCACGAAAGATATTTTCTCTGTTTAAACCACAGGCTCAATGGCTTAATGACGTGGTAGCTGGGAGCGGGCTTGGCGGGTTATGTATGACCGACTATAGTACCATCAGCCACGACATGTAGGGCGCTTTTGTCGAGCGGTGGCACAAGGAGATGTTTTCTTTCCACCTTCCTGTTGGGGAGTTGACAATCACCTTACACGACGTGGCCTGTCTGCTCCACCTGCCGATTAGAGGGAGACTGCTCGACCATTCCCGGATACAGAGGGTTGAGGCCATTAAGTGGATGGTGGACTATATGGGCATGGACCCAAATATGGCAGATTACGAGTACAGAGCGACGAGTGAGGCACATATCAAATTCTCCAGCTTGATAGTTGTATGAGAACAACTTGGTGGCGGCAGCGGAGTCGGAGCAAGAGGGTGACGAGCTTTTTACGGAGTATCACCGTGCTTGCGCTCTGCAGTGCTGGTTCATGTTCTTGGTAGGCACTGCACTCTGTATGAACAAAAGTGCAACCTACGTCGACATGACGTATCTCCGATACTTTATCGATCTGACTACAGTGGACCAGTGGAACTGGGGGCAGCTATTCTGGTAAACCTATACTAGAAGCTGAATGAAGCCTCCAACTGGAGGACCAGACAGTTGACAGGATCATGCATACTCCTGATAGTACGTTTCTTATTAATTATTTCACATTTAATATTCAATATTATCGTATTATTATTTCACATTTAATATTTTTTCCAATACTATTTCACATATTATATTATCATATCGCATTTGTGTTTCAGGGCTGGATCATCTCATACTTCCACCGCACCCACGACTTCTTCATTGATTTTGCGTACGATGACGCCATGCCCAGGGCTGCACGATATGTCCTCCAAAGGGGGAATAACGTAGTGGGCCCGTATCGCGTGTACCTGGACCGCACTGTACACGACGACATCCATTGGACGCCCTTTACTGATTACCGTCGTGTTGTCCCATTTGACCGCATCGCTTTATACTCTGGATGGTTGGCATGTGGGACAAACACCATGGTCAGGTATCTGCCGGAGCGGTGCATAAGGTAATTTGGACGTGTGCAGATGATACCGAGGTCTCCGCTTGAGGCTGCTCCCGACACCGTTACCCGAGTGGGCCTCATTGTTATATTTGAGGATTGGACGCATCATTTGGTTCCTGAGGAGTATCGGCGTATGGTGGCCACCCAGGAGTGGCACTGTGTGGAGGGGTACGTGACATGGTTCTATCAGGTGTCACATCCTTTGATGACACCCGACACTCCCTAAGATCCACCTAGGCCATCACATGAGGAGATCTTAGAGAACCAGCAGGCCGAGGATGACCATGCCACTGATCTCCTGCCGGTATGCCAGTGGATACAGATGCTTGGGCAGGATGCTTTGGACAGAGGTATCATTGAGCAGGGCGGTCCAGAGGCAGTTGCCATTATGGAGAGGATGATCAGTGACGCGGCCGGTGCGGCGGTGTATAGGAGGCAGAGGAGGTCTCAGGGAGTTAGGGTTAGGCATACTCAGTAGCAGTTGCCTATTTATATTTATTCTTGTTTGGAAAGATATTGGTGAGTGAATGGATTATTCGGGTTGGAAGGAGGAAGATTGCATTCCGCTTTTTATGGAATGAATTGCCATGAGTCGTAAGAAAAGAATTAAAGTAGGCAAATTGGGGGTGTTATGGTTGGCCACTTGTTGGACTATTTGGTTGACAAAAAATGGCGTTTGTTTCAAAAATGATGAGTGGAATGTTAATGATATAGTGTGGAAAATCAAGACTTTGGTGTGGAGATGGTCTTCCTTAGGAGATATTACTTATTCCAATTGTAACTTTTACGATTTTTGTAAAGACCCGGTGTCTTTTTTATCGTGATTGTAATTGGTTTGTAATATTCCGAATTTGTGTAACAAGGTTGGAGAATCCTTAATTCTCTATTTAATATATTTCTTGCTTACACAAAAAATAAAGATGGTTTTTGTTTTTGATCTCACAATAAAAGTACTAATATGTATAATATGAGAGGAATATATATAGTCTATTTGTAATATATTTTATGAGAAAAAATTGTTATAGTATTTATAATTTAGAGCTTTTTGGTCAAAATTTTGGGCCAGTTTGTTTCAGCTTTAAAAAAATGGATTTTTTCTTTGTATTTTTGAAAATAGATTTTTTAAAACCGTTTTTCAAAATATTACAAGTTTTTTTATATTCGTTTTTTCTAAAATGAAACACTTAATTTGACATCCTATAACATAAACATACATAATTGAAGATCAAAACTTAGTCAAAATCATAATTTTTTCAAAAAGTTGTATTTCAAAAATGATTTTTATGAAAATCTATTTGAAATAGCTTCAAAATTAAGTGATTTTTTGAAATTTTGATATCCAAATTTTCTCCCCATAAATAGTTGAAATACCTAAAATCACATTTTAAGAATAACTATTCAAACAGATTTTTCATTTGAAGCTTATATAAAAAATTTCTTTGTGAAAAATTTTTTCGCAAAATTTGATAACACTATAAAATTCATTTTTAAAAAAAGCCAAAACAAACGGGCCCAAAATTTACAGATTTTTTTAGAGATATTTTTGAAAAAAATAGAAATAGAAATATATTTATATATATAAATATATATATATATATATATATATATATATATATATATATATATATATATATATTTTATATTCTCTTTTTTGAAATTTTGTAACAAATAGTTAAAAAGTTTTAAAAGGAACTATTGTGTTAGGAAAAAAAATTCATAAAAAATGTGATAATGGGCCTAACTAGTAATTTTTCAATATTATAAAAATTAAGGGTAAAATATCAAAAAAAAAAAAAAAAAAAAGTTAAGAGTAGACATTTTTTTTCTTGACTCAAGGTAAGAGTAGAGATAGTGTCTTCTTCTAAGTTCAAGGTAGAAAATCTTATTGTTAAGGGTGAGTTTGTTTCAAGGATTTTAATTATATTCTAACAAATGTAATATTGGAAATGCAATAATCCTATGTTTGTTTCAAGTTTTAAAGAATGATTCGTGGGTATTTTTTATTCTAAGGAATGTTGTTTACACATCATCTTTCTCATAATTTTTCTCATGGTTAAAGGTGGGAATCCAAGATTTCCATGAAAATAAACTTAACTACCTATAACTTTCCATTTCTACCCTTTTTTTATTTTAAATTAATTTGTAAACATTTCTAGGAACTTTAATTTTTTTCCAAACACATAAGTGAAAATATAATTCCAAGGAATGTTATTTTATGACTTGAAACAAAGATACCCTAAATGAATACTCAGTGGAATATAAAATCTCTTTTATTTTAATTTTTTACAATGAATATAATGATCTCTTTCTTTATTTTAAAATATCAATTTGCTAGTAATATAAATCCTCTTCTTGAAGAAGGATATATCTGACTTTAGAAATTGAAATCTTAAATATCTGGTCCTTCCCTATAAGTGCATATAAGCATTGCGTTGGACAATAAAAAAGTATAAACATTGCATTGGAACATAAAATACATTAGGTAAAATCCATTGTCCTATTAAGAGTAGACGATTCTGATTTAAAATTGGTAGTTTTAAAAATATCGAATTTATTTTTTACTCTTACATTCAAGATCAAATGGTTAATAGTATTTTGACATGAAATCCGAAAATTTCCTCAAACAAAATTACAAAATTTCCTCAAGATCAAACAGTTAATATTTTCTAATCTTTAGTATTTTGGCAATTAAAAAAACAAGATTACAAAAGATATTTAGAAAGCATTTATATATTTTATATATATATATATATATATATATATATATATATATATATATATATATATATATATATATATATATATATATATATATATATATATATATATATTAAAAACTAAAGCTAACATAGTTGATAAAAATTTACTTTATTATAAAGGGAAATTATAATGACTTCTCCTTTGAGGTCTTTAAAATGATATTAAAATATTGTCCTAGAACAACACTGTAAAGGTTTGTAATATTGACGATTGATATGAAGATACATGGACTTGAAATTTTTGTTGGGTCAGGCCCCTAAACACAAACTAATCTGATTGTCGGATCCTTCTCGAATTTATAATGCGATCAATGTATACAACGAGGTTTGTACTTTCGGGCCAGTCTCAGAGTGTGTTTTGCTTCAAATATTTTGAAATGCATAAATCAGTTTGGACAGTAACACTCACTTGGATGAATTGGTTTCGAGAGTCTTGGATAAATGATGATATGAGCAACTTTGCTGCTTTTGACAATATTTTCAGAGGAAAAAAATGTATTGTTCATTATTATTTTGCGGGATTTTTATTTTCCTGGAGTTAATAACCCCTCTTACATATTTTGAAAAAAAATTATCGAAATCACATAGTCGCTCACGTGATAGACCTATTAAAGTATCTCACCGTAGAAAGCGCCCTAGTTTATATCCAAACGAAGAAAAACTATAAAGCACATTCACTTGTCAATCTGATTAAAAAAAAAAATTCTAAATACATTGTAACAAAAGCATCTTTCTTGTTGTTCAAAGTATCACCAAAATCATTGAATCAACACTTTTTTGAAGATTTTAGGTTGTTGATGCTTACCACAATGAGTGCAATCATATTTTTCATTTCCCTTTACTCTATTTCCATTTTCTCATCCCCCTTGCATCATTTATTTCTCTCCTATTTCCCAAATTATAATTATACGTCATTTTATCAAAAATATTTATCTTATATTATAAGTCATTTTACAATTCTAATATATTATTAATGATTTTTTTTCATAATATATCCTCTTCTATTTATTTCTCTTTCTTATTTCAATTTTTTTAATTTTAATTTCCAATATATTTATTGAAAGACTTTTTATAAAATCACATCTTTTCATTTTCCCATAAAATAATAATTGCATTTCTTAATGAGTAGTTTCCTATTTCATCTTTGTATCATTCCCATGTGTAGTGTGCCCCCACAAGACAACATCCCTACCGATTCATCCACTCCCTGTTCCTCTCAAATATTTGTCTCTCTTTCAGCACTTCTAATTAGAGGTGGCAAACAGGCATGCCCGTCCGATTTAGGCCCGTCCTACAATAACCCGTAAAAAATGGGGCGGGACAGACGATCATAGTTGAGGTTGCAGCTTAAAACCTTACTCCTCCCCACATAAAAGTGCGGCCGGGGCGGACAATGCACGCAAGCACTTCACCGTTTAGGCCTAAAAAAGCATAAAATTGTGTTAATTCACATGCCCGCAAAAACCCGCAAAAAAACTGAACGGCGGAGCGATTACATTAGAAGGTGAAGGCCTAAATCCCTGACCTGCCCCGCATAAAAGTAAGAGTAAAACGAACATACCCAACAGACCGGACTCCTTTTGCCACCCTTACTTCCAATCATCACCACCTTCTCAATTTCACTTCGCATGCTTTCTCTCTCTCTCTCTCTCTGTTAGGGAAAAAAAAAGCAAATTTTCTTCTTTTTTTTAAGCGAATTCCCTAAATTATACTAGAAGCCAGTAAACAAGTATTCTTACTTTAGAACCAAATGGGTCTCAAAATCTTAGAAGAGTTTTGACCAATTACTCCCATAAGAACTGCCTCTCCTATAACAAAAACATTGAAACATGTGTACCAGGTAGATACAACAAAGAAAGTTCAAACAGAAAAAGAACAAGACTGTCACACACCAACTTCATCACAAGCTTGAAGGATAGAAAAACACTTAGAAAGGGGGGTTTGAATAAGTGTAGTCTTAAAAACTTGAACGATAAAAATAAATTGCACAGTTATTTTTATCCTGGTTCGTTGTTAACTAAACTACTCCAGTCCACCCCCGCGGAGTGATTTACCTCACCTGAGGATTTAATCCACTAATCACAACAGATTACAATGGTTTTCCACTTAGTCCGCGACTAAGTCTTCCAGAGTATCCTGATCACAACCTGATCACTCCAGGAACAACTACTTAGACACAAGCTAAGACTTTCTTAGAGTATCCTGACCACCACGTGATCACCCTAATTACAACTGCTTAGACACAAGCTAAGACTTCCTAGAGTATCCTGATCAACACTTGATCACTCTAGTTACTTACAAATTAATGTAATCAATTCTAAGAGTATTACAAATGCTTCTTACAAGCTATAATCACAACAGTGATATTTCTCTTAACGTTTAAGCTTAATCTCACTGATATATTACAACAGCAATGTAGTGAGCTTTGATGAAGATGAAGTTTCTGAGTTTTGACTTGAACAGCGTTTCAGCAAGTTAATATTCACAGAATTTGGTTCAGAGTTGTTAACCTTGCTTCTCATCAGAACTTCATATTTATAGGCGTTTGAGAAGATGACCGTTGAACGCATTTAATGCTTTGCGTGTTCCGTACAGCTTTGCATTTAATGTTTCACGCTTTTGTCAACTACCTCGAGCCTTGTTCACGCTGTGTCTACTGACGTTGCCTTTAATAGCTTCCAACGTTCCTTTTGTCAGTCAGCGTAGCCTGCCACCTGTACTTTCTTCTGATCTGATGTTTGAATATAATATTTGAATATCATCAGAGTCAAACAGCTTGGTGCATAGCATCTTCTTGTCTTCTGACCTTGAAGTGCTTCTGAGCGTGATACCATGAGAACTTCAGTGCTTCTGCTTCTGACCTCAAGTTCTTCTGATGCTTTCATAGACCCATGTTCTGATTCTGCCTTGACCATCTTCTGATGTCTTGCCAGACCATGTTCTGATGTTGCATGCTGAACCTTCTGAGACAAAGCTTCTGAGCGCTGATTTGTGCATACTCTTTATATATTTCCTGAAATGGAAATTGCAATGTATTAGAGTACCACAGTATCTCACACAAAATTCATATCCTTGTTATCATCAAAACTAAGAATATTGATCAGAACAAATCTTGTTCTAACAATCTCCCCCTTTTTGATGATGACAAAAACATATATAAATGATATGAATTTGCGATCAGAAAGAGCAGACGGCTAAAGACAAATTACACAGCTATAGCATAAGCATGTGAATATGTCTCCCCCTGAGATTAACAATCTCCCCCTGAGATGAATAATCTCCACTGAAATAAATACTCGAAGAACTTTAATAATAAAAGACTTCCCTGATTATTTCGGTAGAGACGATCACATAAGCTTCTTGCTTGTGATAATTCATAGCTTCTGACTTCTGCTTCCATTGGACAGCTTCAGAACTTGAATTTCTTTAGATCCCTAGAACACTCACAGCTTCTGATTCCTGCTTCCATTTAGGACAGCTTCAGAACTTGAATTTCTTTGATCTTCAGAACATTCACAGCTTCTGATTCCTGCTTCCATTTAGGACAGCTTCAGAACTTGAATTTCTTTAATCTTCAGAACATTCACAGCTTCTGATTCATGCTTCCATTTAGGACAGCTTCAGAACTTGAGTTTTCTGGATCTTTTAGTACATTCACAGCTTCTGATTTCTGCTTCCCTCGGATAGCTTCAGAGCTTTGAATTTCTTCTTACATCACTTCATGCTAGATTGTATCAGAACATTGTTGAATGTACCAGAGCATCATCAGAGCATCTCTACATCCTGAAATGTTACAGAACAAAACTAAACGACAAAAGTCAGCATGAATGAGTTAGAACATAAGATGTGTATCAGAACACAAAATATGTATCAGAGCCATATAAGCCATATAGACTATACCAGATCTAATAGACAATGTATTAGAGCAAATAGACAATGATTTGGATCATATTCTACTATCAGAATTTCTGATCATTCTTGCTTCTGATTCTGAAGTTTCCTAGCACTCAGCTTGCTTCAAGAATCCAAGAGCTATCTCTGATCATTTCTTCTTGTTTCTGATTCTGAAGCTTCATAGCACTCAGCTTGCTTCAAGAATCCAAGAACTTGATTCATCTTGTTGCTCCTCATGTTGGTCTTGAATCTTTGATTCCTGCAACAACACAACTTAAAAACATATGAAGCTTGCAGCTTCTGTTAGTAAATGTGGGGTCTTTTTACTCGGTAACTGATAATATTAATCAGATCATTTATCATATATTTTCTCCCCCTTTTTGTCATAACATCAAAAAGCATAAAAGATTTAGATGCAAAGCAAGAGACAAAAGGAAAGAAACACAAATAACTTTTCATTGATTTCAACAAGAAAGATTACAAAAGAGGAATGCAGGAAAACAGATGCAACAAGGAAAGAAAACTACAAAGACCAAAGGACTAAGATCCTAGCCTACGCAAAATCCGCGCCAGAACATCATGAATCCCGTCAGTGCTTGTAGCTTGCCTTGCCATGAAGGAGCGAAACTCAGCATTGGCTGCTTCTTGCACGTCCAAACGAGAAGCCAGCATAGCTTGATTCTGATG
This sequence comes from Vicia villosa, assembly GCF_029867415.1. Lineage (NCBI taxonomy): Eukaryota > Viridiplantae > Streptophyta > Magnoliopsida > Fabales > Fabaceae > Vicia > Vicia villosa. Next base: position 114,840,317 of record NC_081183.1, on the reverse strand, counting down.
AAGAGCTTCCAAGGTCTCCATCAGAGCTGAGGTTTCACCAGAAGAAGAGGCACCAGAATTTCTGCCAAAAGGGACAGCAATCTCAGCAGGGTGATCTTCTGGAAGGTCTTCAGCTTGTGCATCTTCCATCTCCTCATCTGAGTCTGACTCAGAAGTAGCCTTAGCATATTCTGGTTCAGGAAGCTCAGAAGTTCCAACTTCCAACGCTTGAAGAATAGCTGCTAGGTTTGTTGGAGGAGTAGGACCAGCAACTTCAGCAGGATAAACCACTACTGGAAAGACCATGTGAGGTGCTTTTTCAGAAGGGTTCATTCTGAACCAGTTAAACAGCCACTGAAAATCTCCAGTCAGCACAGGAAACCATGGTCTCCACACCACGATGTCTCTGCAGAGATTTTCTTCTTCCAACTCATCTGCAGGTATCTTCTCCTCAAGAACTCTTCTGTTCCTGATGAGATGGTGATAGCTGCTTTCACCAACTTCCAACCGAAGACCACGAACACCAGGAGCTTCAGACATGATCCTTCTCTGAGTGTCTGTAGCCCTAACCAGAAAATCCTGACGAAAGGTATCCCAGAGGTTGCTTGTAGCATACTGATCCGCTGTCGCTCGCGGGTCAAAACAAGTAGTTTTCAAAAACGTAGTATAGCGACAATGGCTCGAGTCGTATCGCAAGGATTCTTGATTCTATTAACTAAAAGCAAAGTCGAATTTGGGGGGGTTGGTTTGGTGGTCGAATTACAGAAAAAGAAGCGCTTAAAATAAGTGATTCTGAAATAAGCTGTTTTGAAAAAAATGATTACTGAAATAAGCCAATCTACTGACTCAGTTCCTACTATCATCGATTATCATAATTTTAATTCCCTAAGCGGATTGTCTATTCCTATTTGGATACAAACTCAATGACAAGCGGTTAAGTTTGTGAGAGGTATGATCCTATTGTCCGAATTAAGCAAACGGGATAGATTTTCATGGATTAAGCAAACATGATTGATCAGGCACAAAAACAGATTAAGCAAACGTATCGTGCCTAGGTTAGGATCATACAATCAACCAAATTTAATCAATATATTTCATGTAATTGAATTAAGCAAACAAGAACACAAAACATCATCGAAAGGAATTAAACTAGAATTAACATTATAATAATCTCAAGTATTGGAACCTGAATTACAGTAGATTAACTCGAAGGGATTAGTTCGCCATGGATAAATTCGTACAAGCTTTCAAAATTCGTGAATGGTGATAGATGAACAGTAACCGCGGCTGCCTAACCTAAGGGGAAAGAGAATGACCCGTTTTACAATCCAACTGGGTCAAACATACGACCCAGGCCCAAAACCAATTGACCCGAAACTTAACTAAAACTAGTGTTGCAACTTCAACGAATATTCTGGCCCTTCAACAGTCCGATTCTGACTTCGACTCAAACATAAGAATTGTAGCTCTTTCTCTTAGCTTTCCGGCGATTATTAGAACGCCTCAATCGGACTCCTGGAACTCCAGATATGATCGTTTCCGTGCAGACTGTTATTGCTGAAAAATTAATACGAAAAACAAATAAGTGCAAAAATAAAATAAAATATAAAAACATATTAAAACATAAAAATAAATAAAACAAACCGAAGAAATGCTTGAGTACAAACATGGAAGAACGTGCATTAAAATGCACTGATCAAATTCCCCCACACTTGAACTTTTGCACTCCGAGCAAAATGAAAAGAAAGCAGAAAAACATCAACAGTTACTCATCCTAGGCTACAGATCTTCTTCGGGTGAGTTTGCATCGACAGGTACTAATCTTGCACACTAAGGACATCGTAAGAACACTAACCACAAATATGCAGACATAAGGCTCCTAAATACACAAACCAATTCAAATCATATTATTATACCATAGCCTAACTTACTCATCCTTTTTGCTCTTTTTCATTCAGGCGCAATCACATTAAGCCCGTTATCTCCACACACTTATAGCAGGACAACCGGTTAGTGACTCTGATCCTTTTGCACGGGGTTCCGGTACTTGCGTGGCATAACCCTTTGCTTACTCAGATGTAGTTGCGGGGGATCGGACCGTAATCCTCCCTACCAAGTTCAGCACCAGAAACCGCTGAACCAACTAACAAAGAGTTTTGAAAACTTTTTTTTTGAAGATTACACAACCGTTGGGTTAAGTGACCGGGTGAGGGTCACCAAACTTAGAAGGTGTATTACCTTTTTCTTTTCTCTTTTTTTTTTCTTTTCTTTTCGGAACATTCACTTATATTCATCGGCTTCCTGCGTAAAGTGTGAGAGATGGTGCCGACTGCTGAAATAAACTACTCAAGAGCTGTCAAAGAATGAGAAATTAAGGCTAAAACATAATAACAAATTCAAATCGATTTCCGTATGCAGGAGACTTACGGTGTTAGAACGATACCGATCTTGTGAATTTTTCCCAAGTCTCCGCAAACCCGACTCAAATCAGTGTGTAGCCTAAAACTTTCAAGAAGATGCATTTTTTTATTGAAATTAAACAAACAAACAAAAAACAAATAAAACACACAATTTCCTCCCCCACACTTAAACTAAGCATTGTCCTCAATGAAAGGACATTACTAATAAAGTAGAGAGAAGGAAAGAAGGACTCCCTGATCAAGTTGCAGTGTAGTCAGGTGCTTCTAAAGAAAGCTCATCTATGCTGACATTTTCAGGCACCGAACTTTCATGGAATAACTTCAGCCGCTGCCCGTTAACCTTGAAAACTTTGTCAGTACCTGCACTTTTTATTTCTACTGCACCATGAGGGAAAACATTAGTAACAACAAAGGGGCCAATCCATTTGGATCGAAGTTTTCCAGCCATTAGCTTAAGGCGGGAGTTAAACAGTAAAACCTGTTGGCCCACAGAAAATTCCTTCCTAGAAATCATTTTATCATGAAAGTGCTTAGTTTTTTCTTTATAAATCCTAGAGCTCTCATAAGCCTCTAATCTAAGCTCTTCCAACTGTTGCAATTGGAGTTTTCTTTCAATACCTGCTTGTTGCATCTCCAAATTACAACTCTTCACCGCCCAAAAAGCACGGTGTTCTATCTCAACAGGAAGATGACATGCCTTACCAAAAACAAGTCGATAAGGAGACATCCCAATGGGTGTCTTGAAAGCTGTTCTTTGAGCCCAAAGTGCGTCTTCTAGACGACGGCTCCAGTCTTTCCTGTTTGGCTGCACCATTTTCTCTAAAACCTGTTTGATCTCCCTGTTGGAGATCTCAGCTTGCCCATTAGTCTGTGGGTGATATGCAGTAGAGACTCTGTGCACAACTCCATACTTTCGGAGTAAGGCTTCCATGGTGCGGTTACAGAAATGAGTGCCTTGGTCACTTATGATAGCTCGCGGTATTCCAAACCTGCAAAAGATATTAGACCTGACAAACTCTGCAACAACTTTAGAATCATTAGTCCTAGTGGGGATAGCTTCCACCCACTTTGAAACATAATCGACAGCAAGTAAAATGTAAAGGAAACCAAATGATACAGGAAAAGGACCCATGAAATCAATTCCCCATACATCAAATACCTCACAGAAAAGCATAGGCTGCTGAGGCATTTCACTCTTGCGAGTGATGTTGGTACCTGCTATCTGGCACTCTTTACAAGTGCGATAAATCTCAAAAGCGTCCTTAAAAATAGTTGGCCAATAGAAGCCTGAATCAAGGACTTTTCTCGCAGTCCTTTGAGGACCGAAATGTCCGCCGACTTGAGATGCATGAGAAAATTTCAAAATAGATTCAATCTCATTGTCGGGGACACATCTCCTGATTACCTGATCACTACCAAACTTCCATAGATATGGATCATCCCAAACATAATATTTGGAATCACTCTTGAGCTTGTGAACCTGTGATCTAGATGCACCTGTAGGAAAAACACCAGCAACAAGAAAATTAACAATGTCAGCAAACCAAGGTGTAATCCCATGCAAAAGAAACAACTGCTCATCAGGAAAATCATCCTTAATAGGAAAAGGATCTTCATCTCTCTCTATCCTGCTCAAGTGGTCAGCCACTAAGTTCTCAGCTCCACTTTTGTCTTTAATCTCAACATTAAACTCTTGGAGCAGCAACATCCACCGAATCAATCTCGGTTTTGCATCTGGCTTCTTCAGCAAGTACTTTAAAGCTGCATGGTCAGTAAAAACAACAACCTTGGAACCTAGCAAATAAGATCTGAATTTGTCAAGAGCAAAAACAATAGCTAGCAGTTCTTTTTCAGTGGTAGTGTAATTAGACTGTGCAGAATCTAAAGTCCTAGAAGCATAGTAAATAACATGGGCAGCCTTGTCAACTCTTTGTGCAAGGACAGCCCCAACAGCATAATTCGAAGCATCACACATAAGCTCAAAAGGAAGTGTCCAGTCAGGGGGCTGAATGATGGGAACGGAGGTCAATGCTTTCTTCAAGAAGTCAAACGCTTGTTTGCATTTGTCATCAAACTCGAAAGTGACGTCATTCTTCAACAAGTTCGACAGCGGAAGAGCTATCTTGCTGAAATCCTTGATGAAACGCCTGTAAAAACCTGCATGACCAAGAAAAGAACGAATCTCGCGAATGCAAGAAGGGTAAGGCAGTGTAGAAATCACATCAATCTTAGCAGGGTCAACAGAAATTCCTTTTTCAGAAATAATGTGACCAAGAACTATTCCCTGCTCAACCATAAAATGACACTTTTCATAATTCAACACAAGGTTAGTCTCGATGCATCTTTCTAAAATCAAGTTTAAACTGTTCAAGCATGCATCAAAGGAAGAACCATAAACAGTAAAGTCATCCATAAACACTTCCATGCAATTTTCAATAAAATCAGAGAAAATACTCATCATGCATCGTTGGAAAGTGCCAGGAGCATTGCAAAGGCCAAAAGGCATCTTCCTGTAAGCAAATGTACCGAATGGGCACGTGAAAGTGGTCTTTTCTTGATCTTCAGGTGCAATATGAATCTGAAAGTAACCTGAAAAACCATCAAGAAAACAATAATGTGATTTACCAGCTAGCCGTTCAAGCATCTGGTCAATGAACGGCAAAGGAAAGTGATCCTTTCTAGTAGCCTGGTTCAGTCTCCTGTAATCAATACAAACTCTCCAGCTGTTCTGGACTCTAGTGGGAACAAGTTCATTCTTTTCATTTTTTACCACTGTGAGTCCAGATTTCTTAGGTACAACCTGCACTGGACTCACCCACTTACTGTCAGAGATAGGATAAATGATACCTGCTTGCAAGAGTTTGGTTACCTCTTTCTTTACAACATCAAGAATCAAAGGATTAAGCCTCCTTTGGGGCTGCCTTACTGTTTTCGCTCCATCCTCAAGTAAAATCCTGTGCATGCACATCGAAGGACTAATACCTGGAAGGTCGGCTAATGTCCACCCGATTGCTTTCTTGTGCTTCTTCAATACCTGCAAAAGTCTGTCCTCTTGATTGAAATCAAGGTTAGAAGAGATAATAACAGGAAGTTTTTCATTATGCTCCAAGTAAGCATATTTCAGGTTCCCAGGGAGCTCTTTTAGCTCTAAGGACGGGGGCTGAATGATGGATGGAAGGCTTGGGGCAGCCGGGATGTCAAGAGCATTGACGGAAAAAATAGCCTCATCGGTAACAACTTCACCTGTAGGAAATGTATCAGGCTGCAAGGAAGCATCAATCTCAGCACAAAGGGCACAAACGTTAGTGTCAGTGCAGTCAGGACATGAATAATTATCATCAAAATCAGAGAGAGATGGAAAATCAAGTGAAAATAATTCAGAACAACTCTCATCAACTAATTCAGAAATCAACTCAATGTTAAAAACCGAATGCTCCTCCACAGGGTGTTTCATGGCATCGAAGATATTAAATTTTGCGACGATGTCACCAAATTCCATGGACATGGTTCCATCATCAACATCAACTTTTGTCTTCGCCGTTTTCATGAACGGCCTGCCTAAGATGATGGGAGCTCTGCTTGACTTAGTTTCTCCTTCCATGTCCAGAATGTAAAAATCTGCAGGAAAAATTAAATTGTTAACTTGAACGAGGACGTCTTCCACTATGCCGGTGGGACGTGCATTGCTCCTGTTTGCCAGTTGAACGATTAAACCTGTATGCTGCATGGGACCAAGGCAAAGGTTATTATAAATAGAAGTAGGCATAACATTAATGCCCGCTCCTAAATCAAGCAAACAATTATCAAATTTCTTATCCCCGATGGTACAAGGAATAGTAAAAGTTCCCGGGTCCTTGCACTTTTGTGGCAAGACCTGAGAGATGGCCGAAACACTTTGTTCGGGCTGAATAAAAGCAGAGATGCTTCTTCCCAAGTTGACTCTGTCACTTCCTTTCACTTTTCTCTTGTTTGTACAGAGATCCTTCAGAAACTTTGCATACCTTGGAACTTGCTTAATCACATCAAGAAGCGGAATGTTTACCGCTACTTTCCTAAACATATCCAGAATTTCTTTTTCTTTGTCTCCCTCCTCAATTCTTTTATTTTTCAGAACTCTATGTGGGAAAGGAACTGGTGGCACATACTCCTTTTCTTTATTTTTTTCAGTTCCGACCACAACAGAAGAAGGAGAAGAAAGCTCAGCTGGAGAAGGTTCAGATGGAGAAAGTTCAGAAGTTACCTCAATGAATTTTTTATTCTTTTCAGGGGCTGTTTCTGTAACTTTTCCGGATCGCAAAGAAATAGCGCTCACATTAGCATTACCATTCGGATTGACAACAGTTTGTGCTGGAAGTTGGTTCGAACCTTGAGCTTGCATATTATTTATTTGAGTAGCAAGTTGTCCCATCTGTGTGGTCAAGGTCTGAATGCTAGTGTCGGTTCTTTGTTGAAATTGAAGGTTGTTCACGGCCATTTGCTTAACAAGATCTTCCAAGGATGGTCCGGAAGTAGTAGCTGGAGGGGTGTGATGTGGCTGGGGTAATGGAACGGTGAGCTGTTGTTGGGAAGGCTGCTGATTTCCATATCGAAGGTTGGGATGATTCCTCCAATTGGGGTGATATTTGTTGGTAGACAAGTCAGGGGTGTTGTTGTACCTGTTCTGGTTGTAGAGGTTGGCTGCATAAGCTTGAGGCAGCTCGGTAACAGTATCATCTTTCAGAAGAGGACAAGTATCAGTGGGGTGATCATGAGCTGTACAAATACCACATACAGTTGCTGTTTGAGGTTTCGCTACTGCAAGTTGTTTAACTAAAGCGGTAAGCTCATCAAGTCTGGTTTCTAAAGCTCTGTTTGAGGAGCCTTGAATTTGATGTACACCCTTGGTTTGGACAGAATTGGTTCGAGTGGTGAACTGCTGGGAATTTAGGGACATATTTTCAATGAGGGCCCTGGCAGCAGCTGGAGTTTTGTCAACAAGTGCTCCACCACTAGCAGCATCAAGAATGTTTCTATCCATAGGTAACAACCCCTCATAAAAGTACTGAATGAGAAGTTGCTCGGTAATCTGATGTTGAGGGCAGCTTGAAACCAACTTCTTGAACCTATCCCAGTATTCAGCCAATGACTCGTTGTCTTGTCTAATGCCACAAATCTCTTTTCGGATTGAAGCAGCTCTAGAGGCTGGAAAGTATCGCTCCAAGAACACTCTCTTCAGAGCATTCCAGCTTGTGATTGAATTCGGTTCAAGATCATATATCCAGTCCTTCGCTGCACCCTGCAAAGAAAAAGGAAAAGCACGAAGTTTGATATGATCTTCAGTGATCCCTTCAGGCTTCAATGGTGTAGAGCACACCACCTGGAATTCCTTCAAATGTTTGTGTGGATCTTCACCTGCAAGACCATTAAACTTTGGCAACAAGTGTATTAAACCCGATTTTAATTCAAAAGGAACAGCAACAGCATCATATTCAATACACAAGCCATTATAATTAACATCAGGGGCTGCAAGTTGCCTTAGAGTTCTATTTTCAGCCATTTCAAAAGCAAGTTCAGAATCAGAATCAAACAAATTATGCAAATAATCAGACTCAGAATCAGACTCAGCTATGGTCGGTGAAGGTGAACTATTGCTAGCCTGGCCTGCTCTACGAAGTGTGTGCAAGGTTCTCTCTACCTCAGGATCAAAAGCAACAAGTTCAGGACAGGAAGACCTAGTAGCCAGGACTAGTGCACAGCAATGCAGCAACAATCGTGAAAATGCCAACTATGTCCCTAAAACAACACAATAAAGCAAATCAATTAAAAATAATTCAAAAAAATAAACTGGCACCAAAAATAATCTAATGACGTAAAAATAAAATTTTGATATTTTTTTCGGAATTTTTCGACTCTATGAAAACAGAAAATAAATCATTAAAAATAGAAAAACGATGAATTTGGCGATTTTGGGGTCGAATTCCCTTACTCTTCTAGAGTAAGGGAGTATTGATCGCACGATTTTTCTACTTCCAGTAGGCAAAAACAGCTTACAATCGAAAACAATTTTTTGCAAAAACTGATTTTTTTTCCGACTCTAAACGCGGACTGACCAAAACCGTGAGGAAACTACGGCCTAAACGCACAAACACTAAATCTAAGACTCTAAAATCAGTTAATATTCACAAGAATCCCCGGCAACGGCGCCAATTTGATCCGCTGTCGCTCGCGGGTCAAAACAAGTAGTTTTCAAAAACGTAGTATAGCGACAATGGCTCGAGTCGTATCGCAAGGATTCTTGATTCTATTAACTAAAAGCAAAGTCGAATTTGGGGGGGTTGGTTTGGTGGTCGAATTACAGAAAAAGAAGCGCTTAAAATAAGTGATTCTGAAATAAGCTGTTTTGAAAAAAATGATTACTGAAATAAGCCAATCTACTGACTCAGTTCCTACTATCATCGATTATCATAATTTTAATTCCCTAAGCGGATTGTCTATTCCTATTTGGATACAAACTCAATGACAAGCGGTTAAGTTTGTGAGAGGTATGATCCTATTGTCCGAATTAAGCAAACGGGATAGATTTTCATGGATTAAGCAAACATGATTGATCAGGCACAAAAACAGATTAAGCAAACGTATCGTGCCTAGGTTAGGATCATACAATCAACCAAATTTAATCAATATATTTCATGTAATTGAATTAAGCAAACAAGAACACAAAACATCATCGAAAGGAATTAAACTAGAATTAACATTATAATAATCTCAAGTATTGGAACCTGAATTACAGTAGATTAACTCGAAGGGATTAGTTCGCCATGGATAAATTCGTACAAGCTTTCAAAATTCGTGAATGGTGATAGATGAACAGTAACCGCGGCTGCCTAACCTAAGGGGAAAGAGAATGACCCGTTTTACAATCCAACTGGGTCAAACATACGACCCAGGCCCAAAACCAATTGACCCGAAACTTAACTAAAACTAGTGTTGCAACTTCAACGAACATTCTGGCCCTTCAACAGTCCGATTCTGACTTCGACTCAAACATAAGAATTGTAGCTCTTTCTCTTAGCTTTCCGGCGATTATTAGAACGCCTCAATCGGACTCCTGGAACTCCAGATATGATCGTTTCCGTGCAGACTGTTATTGCTGAAAAATTAATACGAAAAACAAATAAGTGCAAAAATAAAATAAAATATAAAAACATATTAAAACATAAAAATAAATAAAACAAACCGAAGAAATGCTTGAGTACAAACATGGAAGAACGTGCATTAAAATGCACTGATCACATACTCATCCAGATTGTTAAGGTGAGCAGCACCCAGAATCTCCAACCAGCCATTTACATCAGAATGTAAAAGCTCCAGAAATGATTGAGTGGTAGGGGTTGGAGGGTTGACAGTGAACCTGGAGTCGGGAAAAACAACACTGTAGGGGTTAGGTGTTCTGGTGGGAAAAGGGTGTGAGAGAGATGAAGAAATATCTGATGGATGGGTTGAAGGAGAGGAGATATCAGATGGTGAAGAAGGTGGTTCCGAGAGGATGAATGAGGAGGAAGAGGTGGTGGAGGTCTGTGAAGAGGGAGGTGATTGAGGGGTACCGTCGAGGGGTTGATACACACGTCTAGAGTAGTTTCCAGACATCATAGCTTCAAACGGGTTCACTTTGAGAGGGTCATAGGTGATCCTTACTCTTTTTGGTTTGGTTTCTTGTTCAGCAGTTGCCTTTCTCTTTTGTTTTCGATCATTATCTTGATTTCCAGAGCTTGACGATGGATTCATGATGAAGTTGCAGATATTGGAAACTGCTAGGGTTTATGATATGAATGCAAAGAGAGAGAACGAAAAAAAAGAAACTGAATGCAAAGTGAGAGAAATATAAGAGGAAAAAGAAACGCTTGAAGAATATAAAAAGAAAACTGAAGGAGAGTAAATGATGAAAAGCATTTAATGTTACGTGACGTGAGGAGAGATAATAATGACAAAAGACGTGATTTGCACAGTTACATAAGTAGACGTCCCCTCAACTGCACGCACGCTTGTCCAGGAATAGTGAACACGTGTTTACCATCTGGATAGCCAGTTACAGCTGTTTTGCTTTTAAAGAGATTCTGAATCACTTTAGACAATGAAACGTTAGTAATAACTGAGTCACAATTTCTAATTGATTTCAATCAGAACTTCTTATAAACAAAAATCCAATTTCATTTCAGAAGATACTCATACATAAGATCTTCTCATCTTCTCATTCTGGGCATAAATCCATACTGATATTCTTCAGAATGAACTTAAACCTATCTTCAGCAAGGGGTTTTGTAAAGATATCAGCCCATTGATGGTTTGTATCCACAAAGTTTAAGGATATAACACCCTTCTGAACATAGTCCCTTATGAAATGATGTTTAATCTCAATATGTTTAGCTTTTGAATGTAAAATAGGATTCTTAGATAAACATATAGCAGAAGTATTATCACAGAAAATAGGAATGTTACTCTCATATATCTGGTAATCTTCCAGCTGACTTCTCATCCAGAGCATTTGTGTGCTACAACCAGCAGCAGCAACATATTCTGCTTCTGTTGTTGAGAGGGCAATAGTAGCTTGCTTCTTGCTGTACCATGAGATCAGATGACTTCCAAGAAATTGACAACTTCCAGAAGTGCTCTTTCTTTCTATTCTATCTCCAGCATAGTCAGCATCACAGAATCCTACTAAGTTGTAATCTTTAGATCTTCTGTAAACTAAACCAACATTAGTAGTACCTTTCAGATACCTTAGAATTCTCTTAACCGCAGTTAAATGAGATTCTCTTGGATCTGATTGGAATCGAGCACACAAACAAACACTAAAGAGAATGTCAGGTCTAGAAGCAGTTAGATATAGAAAAGATCCAATCATACCTCTGTACAACTTCTGATCTACCTTCTTACTTACCTCATCCTTACCCAGTACACATGTTGGATGCATAGGAGTTTTGGCTTCTTTGCTTTCAGAAAGATTAAACTTCTTCAGAAGTTCTTTCACATACTTCGTTTGATGAACATAGGTTCCATCGGAAGTTTGGTTAATTTGAATCCCAAGGAAATACTTGAGTTCTCCCATCATGCTCATTTCAAATTCAGCCTGCATAGACTCAGCAAACTCCTTTCCAAGTGTAGCATTAGATGTTCCAAAGATAATATCATCAACATATATTTGACAAATTAAAATATCCTTTTTAAATGTTTTACAAAAGAGAGTAGTGTCCACTTTTCCTCTAGTGAAACCATTTTCCAGAAGGAAAGAACTCAAACGTTCATACCAAGCTCTGGGAGCTTGTTTCAATCCGTATAATGATTTCTTTAATTTAAAAACATGATTTGGAGACATGGAGTCTTCAAAACCAGGAGGTTGATGGACATAAACTTCTTCATCTATGTAACCATTTAAGAAGGCACTCTTGACATCCATCTGATAAAGAGTGATGTTGTGTTGAGTGGCAAAAGAAATTAATAGATGAATAGATTCTAACCTGGCCACTGGTGCAAAGGTTTCTGTGTAGTCAATTCCTTCTTGCTGACTATAACCTTGAGCAACCAGTCTGGCTTTGTTTCTTACCACTTCTCCTTTCTCACTTAGCTTGTTTCTGAAAACCCACTTAGTACCGATGATGTTAAATCCTTTTGGTCTAGGAACCAAGTCCCATACATCATTCCTTTTAAACTGATTTAGTTCTTCTTGCATGGCAATTATCCAGTGTGGATCTTCTAGAGCTTGATCAACAGAAGTTGGCTCGATCAAAGAAACAATACCTAATTGACATTCTGCATTGTTCTTAAGGAATGCCCTTGTTCTGATGGGATCATCTTTCTTCCCAAGGATCACATCTTCTGAGTGCGCTGAAGCAAGTCTAGGTGATCTTCTGACTGTTGGTTCTTCAGAGATTCTCAGATTCTCTAAAGATGCAGCAACTTGATCTTCTGATCCATTGCTTCTGAGACTGCCAGCTTCTGCAGCTTTGCTTCTTGGTTCTTCAACTTCTGATATATCAATATCAAAATCTGCAAAATTCTCAAACTGCTTTGGTTTTTCAAAACCAAGCTTATCATCAAATCTGATATTGATTGATTCTTCAATAATCAATGTTTCAGTATTGTATACTCTGTAGCCTTTAGAGCGTTCAGAATATCCAAGAAGGAAACACTTATGTGCTTTGGAATCAAACTTACCAAGATGATCTTTAGTATTCAGAATAAAACATACACATCCAAAAGGATGGAAATATGAAATGTTGAGCTTTCTATTCTTCCACAATTCATAAGGAGTCTTATTTAAAATAGGTCTGATAGAGATTCTATTCTGAATATAACACGCAGTGTTTATTGCTTCTGCCCAGAAATGCTTAGCCATATTGGTTTCATTGATCATGGTTCTGGCCATTTCTTGTAGAGTCCTATTCTTTTCGCTCTACAACTCCATTTTGCTGTGGAGTTCTAGGACAAGAGAAATCATGGGCAATACCATTTTCTTTGAAGAACTCTTCAAAGAATCTGTTCTCAAATTCGCCACCATGATCACTTCTGACCTTTATGATCTTGCACTCTTTCTCAGATTGAATCTGAGTGCAGAATTCAAGGAACACTGAATGAGACTCATCCTTGTATTTCAAGAACTTTACCCATGTCCAGCGGCTATAATCATCAACGATGACTAATCCAAATTTCTTCCCTCTGAAAGATGTTGTTTTGACTGGGCCAAACAGATCAATGTGCAAGAGTTCTAACGGCCTTGAGGTAGAAACAACATTCTTAGACTTTAATGCAGGTCTGGAGAACTTGCCCTTCTGACATGCTTCACAAAGAGCATCTGATTTGTATTTCAGATTTGGGAGTCCTCTGACCAGATTTAGTTTGTTAATCTGAGAAATCTTTCTCAAACTAGCATGACCTAATCTTCTGTGCCAGACCCATTGCTCTTCAGAAACAGACATAAGACAAGTCACCTTCTGCTTCTCAAGATCAGAAAGATCAATCTTATAAATGTTGTTCTTCCTCTTGCCTGTAAATAGGATTGAGCCATCCTTCTGACTTACAGCCTTGCAAGACTTTTGATTGAAGATTATATCATAACCATTGTCACTTAATTGACTTATGGACAATAAGTTATGCGTTAATCCTTCTACAAGAAGTTCATTAGTTATGGAAGGAGAGTTACCAAGACTCATGGTTCCAGAGCCAATGATTTTGCCCTTCTGATCTCCTCCAAACTTGACTTCTCCACCTGTTTTAAGCACCAGGTCTTGGAATGTAGACCTTCTTCCCGTCATGTGTCGCGAGCACCCAGAGTCCAGGTACCATGACATTTTGCTTTTTGTCCTCTTTTCCGCCAAGGATATCTGCAATAGGAATAATCTTTTCCTTAGGTACCCACAACTTCTTGGGTCCTTTCTTGTTAGTTCTCCTCAAGTTCTGATTGAACTTGGGTTTAGCAAAATATTTAACAGGAGGAACAGCATGATATTTCTTATTCTGAGTTCCATGATATTTCTTAGGTTGTGTCACATGCTTCTTGGTGTGTGTTATGTGAAAACTTTGTGCATGTGATGTGTGCTTAATATCATGGGAGTGGCCAAATTTAAATTGGTTATACAGAGGCTTGTATGATATTTTCATATCATCCACAGATTCAAGCTTGTATGGGATTTCACCCTCATAACCAATGCCAACTCTCTTGTTTCCAGACACAGCATATATCATAGAAGCTAGCTGACTTCTGCCAATACTTCTAGATAAGAACTTCCTGAAACTTAAATCATATTCTTTCAGAATATGATTCAGACTGGGAGTGGATTTTTCTGAATCAGAAGGAGATCCAACATTATTGGATAATTTTAAAACTTTTTCTTTTAATTCAGAATTTTCCAACTCAAGCTTCTTAGTTTCAAATTCAAATTGCTTTTTCAGCTTTTTGTATTTGATACTAAGATAAGCTTTTAATTCAAGAAGCTCTGTTAGACTGGAAACTAACTCTTCTCTAGATAGTTCAGAAAATACCTCTTCAGAATCTGATTCTGATGTAGATTCTGATCCATCATCTTCTGTCGCCATCAGCGCAAAGTTTGCCTGCTCTCCTTCAGAGTCTGATCCTGATTCTGATTCAGAATCATCCCATGTTGCCATAAGACCTTTCTTCTTATGAAACTTCTTCTTGGGATTCTCCTTCTGAAGTTTCGGACACTCATTCTTGTAATGTCCAGGCTCATTGCACTCATAGCAGACAGCCTTCTTCTTGTCAGATCTTCTGTCACTAGAAGATTCTCCACGTTCAAATCTCTTTGAACTTCTGAAGCCTCTGAACTTCCTTTGCTTGCTCTTCCAGAGTTGGTTCACCCTTCTGGAGATCATGGACAGTTCATCTTCTTCTTCAGATTCTGATTCTTCAGGATCTTCTTCTCTAGCCTGAAAAGCGTTAGTGCATTTTTTAATATTAGATTTTAATGCAATAGACTTACCTTTCTTCTGAGGTTCATTAGCGTCAAGTTCAATCTCATGACTCCTCAGGGCACTGATCAGCTCTTCCAAAGAAACTTCATTCAGATTCTTCGCAATCTTGAATGCAGTCACCATTGGGCCCCATCTTCTGGGTAAGCTTCTGATAATCTTCTTCACATGATCAGCCTTGGTGTAGCCTTTGTCGAGAACTCTCAATCCAGCAGTCAGAGTTTGAAATCTTGAAAACATCTTTTCAATGTCTTCATCATCCTCCATCTTGAAGGCTTCATACTTCTAGATTAGTGCGAGAGCTTTGGTCTCCTTGACTAGAGCATTTCCTTCATGAGTCATCTTCAAGGACTCATATATGTCATGGGCCGTTTCCCTGTTAGATATCTTCTCATACTCAGCATGAGAGATAGCATTCAGCAAAACAGTCCTGCATTTGTGATGATTCTTGAAATCTTTCTTTTGATCATCATTCATTTCGCTTCTCGTGAGCCTTACACCAGTAGCTTTAACAGGATGTTTGTAACCATCCAACAGAAGATCCCATAGATCAGCATCTAGACCAAGAAAGTAACTTTCCAGTTTATCTTTCCAATATTCAAAGTTTTCACCATCGAATATTGGTGGTCTAGTATAACCATTGTTACCATTGTATTGCTCAGCAGAGCCAGATGTAGATGGAGTTGAATTTGTTGGAATTTCACCAGCCATCTTTTACTGAAGCGTTTTTCTCTTCCTGAATCTTTTCTAAACACAGTTAAGTGCTTGCACCTTAGAACCGGCGCTCTGATGCTAATTGAAGGATAGAAAAACACTTAGAAAGGGGGGGTTTGAATAAGTGTAGTCTTAAAAACTTGAACGATAAAAATAAATTGCACAGTTATTTTTATCCTGGTTCGTTGTTAACTAAACTACTCCAGTCCACCCCCGCAGAGTGATTTACCTCACCTGAGGATTTAATCCACTAATCGCAACAGATTACAATGGTTTTCCACTTAGTCCGCGACTAAGTCTTCCAGAGTATCCTGATCACAACCTGATCACTCCAGGAACAACTGCTTAGACACAAGCTAAGACTTTCTTAGAGTATCCTGACCACCACGTGATCACTCTAATTACAACTGCTTAGACACAAGCTAAGACTTCCTAGAGTATCCTGATCAACACTTGATCACTCTAGTTACTTACAAATTAATGTAATCAATTCTAAGAGTATTACAAATGCTTCTTACAAGCTATAATCACAACAGTGATATTTCTCTTAACGTTTAAGCTTAATCTCACTGATATATTACAACAGCAATGTAGTGAGCTTTGATGAAGATGAAGTTTCTGAGTTTTGACTTGAACAGCGTTTCAACAAGTTAATATTCACAGAATTTGGTTCAGAGTTGTTAACCTTGCTTCTCATCAGAACTTCATATTTATAGGCGTTTGAGAAGATGACCGTTGAACGCATTTAATGCTTTGCGTGTTCCGTACAGCTTTGCATTTAATGTTTCACGCTTTTGTCAACTACCTCGAGCCTTGTTCACGCTGTGTCTACTGACGTTGCCTTTAATAGCTTCCAACGTTCCTTTTGTCAGTCAGCGTAGCCTGCCACCTGTACTTTCTTCTGATCTGATGTTTGAATATAATATTTGAATATCATCAGAGTCAAACAGCTTGGTGCATAGCATCTTCTTGTCTTCTGACCTTGAAGTGCTTCTGAGCGTGATACCATGAGAACTTCAGTGCTTCTGCTTCTGACCTCAAGTTCTTCTAATGCTTTCATAGACCCATGTTCTGATTCTGCCTTGACCATCTTCTGATGTCTTGCCAGACCATGTTCTGATGTTGCATGCTGAACCTTCTGAGACAAAGCTTCTGAGCGCTGATTTGTGCATACTCTTTATATATTTTCTAAAATGGAAATTGCAATGTATTAGAGTACCACATTATCTCACACAAAATTCATATCCTTGTTATCATCAAAACTAAGAATATTGATCAGAACAAATCTTGTTCTAACAAAGCTCATCAAAGTACTCAAATTTTTGTTTGTCCACCAGCTCCAAAGAAAGCAAGATTAACACGAAGCAACAATAATTCAGCTCAAGTGTTCTTTAAACTCCCTCACGATCTGTATTTGTGCTTCGGAAACCAATCCTTGCAAAAAGATCTAAAGTAGCTTCTTAGTAATAGCTAGGCAATTAGATTCCCATTATTCACCTAGCTAGCAATTGTCATGGTATATATATATATATGAAACATTATCGTTTTTCTTATTGAGTTAAATATAATTTCAGTTTGCGTATTTTTTATTTACTTTAATATTTATAAACTTTTTAGTTTTTTGAATTCAAACTTCGAACTTAGTCCAAAGACACATAGTAATGTTACAGTTTTCTTGTTTATTATAGTTCTTCTTAATTTGAGAATTAGATATATATGTATATATGAGTATAATTTCTGCAGAAAATATAGATTTAAAAGAAAAACCATTATCCAACCATAAATAAATATGTTATGTAAGCAATGTAAGTAACAATATGGTCACACTCTACTTGTGTGCGTTTAACGAGTCTTTGGCGGTTAGTTAAAATGCCCCCACACCAGTGATTCCAAGGCTGTACGAGTCTTTGGTGGTGTGCTTTGTACTATATTCCTCAACCACACTAGTTACAAATTACAATAGTTTTTTGTTTTTTACAAAAGTACAGTACAAGTATTGTGTTTATTTGTCGGTGATTTTTTCAAAAGTTGGAATTTATAATTTAAAATGATTAAATCCACTAAGAAACACAATAAAATAAACACTCAATTAAATATGTCAAACACCAACAAAAAAATTATAAATAATTAAAAAATCAATTAAACATAAAAAAATTATAGATCAGACATAATAGTTGATCAATCCCTTTGAATTTTGAACGATAGTGATTAAGGGTTCGTTTATTTTGTTTTTTTTTTTTAAATTGAATTTTATATTTTTGTGTAAAAAATATTTACAAAGAATTTTTTTTTTTTAAATTTTAAATGAAAATTTAGTTAGAATAATTATTTTTACAATATTATTTTAGGTATTTTATCTTTTAATTAAAAAAAAGTTGAATATCAATATTTCAAAAATTCATTTAATTTTGAAGCTATTTCAAATAGGTTTTTATAAAAATCATTTCTGAAATACAATATTTTGAAAAAATTGTGATTTTGACTAGGATATGGTCTAAAATAATGTATGTTTATTTTATAAGATGTCAAAATTAGTGTTTCATTTAAAAAAAACTTAGAATATTTTAAAAAACGGTTTTGTAAAAATCTATTTTCAAAAATACAAAATAAAAATCTATTTTTTAAAGCTGAAACAAACAACCTAAATATTGAGATTATGATTCTCACTTGGTATTTTTTTTAATTGTAAGTATGTTAGCCGGATTTGTCTATCTGATTTGATTAACGGGACGTTGATACTCAACATTAGTCACTCTATTTATATTTCGTTAACTTAAAAAATTATTTTTATACTCTATTTATGGGCTTGTTTGTTTTGGTTTTTTTTTAAAATGATTTTTATAGTGTTATATAATTTTGTGAAAAAAAATTTTACAAAGAAATTTTTTATAAAAGTTTCAAATTAAAATTTTGTTTGAATAGTTATTCTTAAAATGTGGTTTTAGGTATTTCATCTATTTATCGAAAAAAAATTGGATATCTAAATTCCAAAAAATTACTTTAATTTTTAAGCTATTTCAAATATATTTTCATAAAAATCATTTTTGAAATACAACTTTTTGAAGAAATTGTAATTTTAACGGTCTTCAACAATGATGTTTATGTTATAGGATGTCAAATTAAGTGTTTCATTTTAGAAAAATTGAATATAAAAAAACTTGTAATATTTTGAAAAACGGTTTTAAAAAATCTATTTTCAAAAATACAAAGAAAAAATCCATTTTTTTAAAGTTCAAACAAACTGGCCCTATATATCTCCTTAACTGAATTCATATTTTGTTAGCTGAACCAAACCATCTCTATATCAATCCAAATACATCCAAGGTCTACTAAAAAAAACAAACAAAACCTTTAAATGTCAAAATAAATAAAAAACACCATCACTTCTTTGGATCAAATCTTTGTTACATGACCAAAAAATGAAATCATTTACAACACATTTCAAATGCAAACAATTCTAATAGTCACAATATCTAAACACCAAAGATGGAACATGTTGAACTTTATAATGTTCATCACCACCTTTCTCAAGTTTCATTCTAAACACTGCAAACATTGATCTAATCTCCAAATCCTTCAAACCCCCAACAAACCTAATCCCATCAGGCACAACCTCAAGCTTAGTACAATTCGAAATCTCAAGCTTCCCAAGACAACACATTGCACCTTTCTCCATCTTCCACTCTTCAAGATTAGGCAAATCACTCAAAACAAGTGACCTTAACTGAGGAAAACCTTTGCTACAACAAACCATTTTCTTTCCCAAAAACGAATCAAGTTGCAACTCAAGCAACCTTAAATTCGGTAGCTTCTCCAATGTTGTCATTGGATCAACAACTAGTCCTGAGCCTTGTAGTTTAAGCTTTGCAAGTTTTGATGAAATTTGGTTTGGTGATGGAAAATTGGTTATAGGTCCTTCAATGTGAAGCTTGTAGAGATTAGGACAACCTGCAGAAACTTCTAGGATTGAAATATCCTCAGAACTAACATAGAACAATGACTCAAGATGAATGAATTTTACATTAGTACTTTTGAATACTTCTCCGAAATTCGGATCATCGATTACCAGTTTTCGTAATTCGGTTAGTTTCATGAGGTCTTTAACATCACATTTATCTGCAGGGAAGTTAACTAGTGTTTGCAGGTTTTGCAGATTGGCTATGCACCATTTTTCGACAATGTTTCCGCATGATTCGGGTAGAAACAAATGCCTCAACTTTTGCATGTTTCCTATGACATTTGGTATTTGAACAGTTGAGTTTCCTGTGAGAAGGTCTAAGGTTTGCAAGCACTTTAAATTCCCTATTGAATTTGGCAACTCGTCGATTTTCGTGTTTCGTAGACTTAGAAACCTTAAATGGATCAAGAAGCCAATTTCTTTAGGTAATTTTCCCATTTGACATTGTATTCCTTCCAAATTCAAGACTCGAAGTAACCTGCATTTCTTGAAAACTGATTTCATCGAACTCCATTCGCTTAACCTAGCTGTTTTTTCGTGGTAGCAAAGTATAGACCTAAGATGGTGATGGCTTTTTAAGTGTCTAGGCAAGAATCTATCAATATCTTGATCAAGATATAGCGCGATCCTTCGAACTTTACCGGGCGGCCTCGCTTTCGAGGAACTAGTTTGATCTACATTTCGCGAATCAATCGTGTTGAGAAAGTTTTCTTCATATGCCTTAGACACGCATAAGTCCCTCATTAGGTTATGCATTTGAACTGTCCTAATTCTTCCGGTTGAACTCTTCTCAACTACCTGAATCATACACCTTTCGACGAGTTCTGTAAAGTATCGTTGCGCCACGTCCTCGAGAGCTTCCTCGTTGTCTCTGGAGTTTTGAACCGATGATATGATACCTTCTGCCACCCATATTCTTACTAGTTTCTTTGTTTGTATCTCTATGTTTTCAGGGAAATGTGCTAAGTGGAGAAAACATGGCTTCAATTGGTAAGGTAATTCATAATAGCTTAAAGCTAGTACTTCAGATACTCCTAAGAGTTGTTCTTTGCCTTTTGCTTTTCTAAGATGTGTGTTGATGTTCTGTCTCACTGTGTCCCATTCATAAAATGATGGCTTTGATGCTAATAGTCCTCCAAGGACTATTATGGCTAGAGGTAAACCTCCACATCTTCCAACCATTTCTCTTCCCAATTTCTCCATCTCTGTGGTAATGCTAGAGTCTATGTGCAAAGCAAGAAAAAAAGCATAAGTTGGTAACAACATTTGAAACAAAACCAGGTTCATCAACAAGGTAGACAGCTACAATGCGAACAATATTGAGCTATGTAACACCGACACCTCTAAAAAGAAATGTGTTTGTGTCCGAAACCGTTGACGACTTGTGAGTGCCGGTGTTATTTGGGTTGTTTATGATACAGTTCCATCAGAAAACCGAATCAAACCATAGGAAAAGGTCATCCAAATCGAACCAAATCATTTCAGCTGACTAGAACCGAACTGAACCAAACCAAAATTATAACCAAAATTATTGGTTTGGTATGCCGGTTCGGCATTCCGATTGTACCAAACTGTTAGAAAATAGTTTTTTCCAAACCGAACTAATTGTTAAAGAACCAAACTGTTACTCTTTTTTTCCAAAAAATTTTAATAAAAAAATTTAAACTTGTTTTTAATATTTTTCATTTTCAGTTTCAGTTCGGTTCATTTGTCATTTGGTTCGGTTCTAAAACAGTACGTGCAGTATGATTTGGTTCACTAACCAAACATAACGGTTCGGTTATTTTAGTTTCAATTTGATTCAGTTCGGTCCAACGATTTTTTTAAATAGTCCTAGGTCTCGTGTTTTAGGTGTCTGTGCTTCATAGATATTATTGCGAGTGCATTATTGAAGTAAAGCAACTAAATCTACATACCTGGATCATCATATTTTGGAAAAGCCTTTTTCTGAAAAAGCTCCCAACTATCATCTTCATCCAAACACTTTGGCTTATGAAGATAACAACTAGGATCCATATGCAAAGCAACATCAGTATTCCTAGTAGTAACCAATATTCTACTCCCAACAGCCAACAAGCTCCCAGTTGGAAAACCAGGCCTCAAATTATTCCAACTATCAACACTCCAAATATCATCAAGAACCACCAAACACTTCTTCTCCACTTGAACTTGATAAAGCTTTTTCGCAACCTCGTCGTCTCTCATATCCCTAATTTCCTCTCTTAACTCCTTAGAAGGTGACAAAAGCTTCAACAAAATCCCCTCCCAAACATCCCTTGCTTGACAATGTTGTGATATATAAGCCCAAGCAAAACTCTCAAAACTTTGCCTAACTTTAGTACTATGATAAACCTTCTTAGCCAATGTTGTTTTCCCTAAACCTCCCATACCCCAAATAGCTACAATTTTGTAACCCTTATTGTTGTTATTCACCAAACATGACTCCAACATCTTAACATCATAATCCACACCAATTATATCCTCTTCAATAACATGAGAATAAGATCTTCTCAAAGCCTTTTGTCTCCCATGTAATGAACTTGAAGCCTCTCCTCTATCTCTTCTTATGCCAAAAGTTTCTAAACTACTTGTGAGACTAGTTATCCTAGAAATGATATCATCAACTTGTGAACCTACTTGATGAATCTCTATTAACCTGTTGATCATCGAAACGAAACTTTTGATTCGGTTAAAAGTACCTGTCATGTTGTTTCTTCTTGAAGCTCCTTTGAGTGCATATGCTTCAATGACATCATCAGAATCATAAGCAACTTCTCTTATTTCTGAAATCCAATTCTTGAGAGTTTCATCATCTTCTTGTCTTCTGTCTGCATCTTGTAAGTAAGATTCCATCATCCTTAAATCAGTTCTTAGCTGATGAACTTTGTCTTGTACTCCATATAGGAACACAGCTTCTTCAATGAGTAAATCACTGATTTTTTGTACTGTGAAGTCTACTATTGATTTTGCCATCTTGCAAAATTGTTGCTTTTTTTTGTCAAAGAAAAGTTTTTTTCTCTTTTTCAGTAACCCATTTGGTTCAATAATAGAAATCTAATATCAAATTTCAACATTGCTACTATCAATTTAAGAAGGAGAATGAGGAAAGTAGAAGAAGATGGGGTTGACTTTGACTTTGAAGCTAACTAAGTGATAGTTTGAGACAAGTTCCTTGTAACTTCCAAGAAATTGGAAGACAATAAAGTCAATGTATGTCGACAGTGTATAGTAGTTGAGTCTAAGTCAACAAAATAATCCAAAAATTAGTAACACACAAAAATAAAAATCAAACAATAAAAGAGTGAGATGGGTTGGAATAGTTCAAAACTTGGAGCCGTGAGACACTTTGATACATGATGCTTAAAAAAAATGACATAATCCAAAGAGAAAATTTGTGGCTGTAATCACTTGCAATAATAATATATCAAAGTTGAAGTTGTACAAGTGTGACAGTCCCAATTTTAGAATAAAGAAATCATTAAGAAAGTACAATGTGAAACAAATCTTTTGAGATCTAACTTCTAGAATGCTTTCAAATTCCAATTAGGGTTGAAGATGATATTTATAGAATGCTTAATTCTTTCCGGTGGGATTCTTGCAAAGCAGAAATAGAAGAAGTTGTGACATATGTTTCTATGCAAAACAAAGATTGTGTTTTTTTTTTTTTTCACAATTCTTATATATCTCATGTGTCTTTTGATTTAATACACATGGATATTTGGGGACTAATTTCAGTTTCATTCATGTATGAATTAAATTATATTCTGATTGTTGTTGATGACAAAAGCAGATTCACTTGATTACTTTTTTTTTTTTTTTTGAGATTGAAATAAGGGACTTCTAATCTCATTTAGCCATTTATCTCAACGGTGCATACTCAATTTAGCACAAAAACTGAATGCATTGGACATGATAATCTTAATGAATTCATTCTCAAAGATTTTTATCTTTTATCAAGTGTCATGTGTTGGTACTTAAGAAAATGGAATTGTTGTGAGAAAATACCAATACATATTTGGCATAGTTATTGTTGAATAGTAATTGTGTATATAGAGTGTGTGCTGTTAATTTGTTTTAGGCTTTGTGTTGGATTTTAATTAGTTTGGCTCATTATGAATTTAGTATATATTGCATTTTGCTTTGTAATTGGCAACGTGGAGAATCATTCATTGTAATTGTTTTTCAATTGAGTAAAAGTTTGTTCTAGTTTCTATCTTTTCTCTCTCTTCCATCATCTTCATCTTTAACCTTGTGCTCCAACAATTGGTATCTAGAGCTCCAGTTCATATCCACAGAAAGGGAAACACGAGTGTAGCGAGGTGTGTGTTTGCTTTTATTTCAAATTCATTCAATTCACAATGAATTGAAGATCGCAATTGTATCGGAATCACACTTTTATTTCGATGGATCGAGAAACACGAGTGTTTGGTGAGATTTGAGTGATTTCTTGCATAATATCGAAGATGAACAATGAGAACGGTGGTTTGAATACGAAACTTCTGGTGCTTGATGGAAAGAATGGAAAATTGGTGGATGATTCAGATGTGTGTCTTGTTTGGTGCTCAAGATGTGTTTGATCTTGTTTGACTAATGGACTCGAAAATGTTCTTGTTGCACTTGCTTGAGCCTGTTTCCTTTTTCGTGTCTTCTTGGACTTTCAAAAGAGGAGATGCCCTCAACCAGAGTCCGAAAGACATCTCATTGTCTTATATTTTTCATTAAAACCCCCAGCCACTCATTTCCCAGATTGTCACAGTTTTTTAAATTTGTGCCTTATCTTTCCACAAACAAAGCAAAAAGTAGGTAGTTGTTCTTTTTTGAAGAATATCTTATCACTTTTCATCCTGATACCTGGCCATAGGGCCTCGCTTTAGCGCTTTCTTTATATCAACCTTAACATTAATTTACAAGAATCTTCCAATCCTATTTTTCTCTTAGGGGTCGACCTCTTCAAATTTCTCAATGA
Organism: Vicia villosa; assembly: GCF_029867415.1. NCBI lineage: Eukaryota > Viridiplantae > Streptophyta > Magnoliopsida > Fabales > Fabaceae > Vicia > Vicia villosa. The sequence continues at coordinate 114,815,818 of NC_081183.1, read as the reverse complement.
TATCTCCTAATTTCTTAGCCATGCAGTACTACAAATAATATATTTAATGATAAAGCTTTCACCTCACCCACAAAAAAAACTTAGATATAATACTAAGGCGCACCATGTTTTATTTGTTTTTAAAAAATCTACATATTCCCTCGGTTTTTAATATAAACGAGATGAAAATAATTTAGGACATGCTTTAAATCCCAACTAATGCAGTTTATATTTTTATATCTTTTTAAGTGAAACCTTTCTTTTTATGGAACCTTTATTTTTATTTTATTTTTTTATGCGTAAACTAAATGATCTATCCCTTCGGTTCCCATAACAACCGAGGGATAAAATAATCAGACTTTATTATAAAAGCATTCGTTAAACAAATTTTACCATAATCCTAACTTATATGTAGCCGCCCCAAACTCATATGCATCATTCTTTAGAATGGATTGCAAGATAGTTTTTTTTTTTTAATATTATGTGTTCTTCTATCTTGAAAAAAAAATTTGTGCCTTTGCAATTTATCTTACATAATGGTGTTGATGTTGTTGTTGTATTTTTGGAATAACCTTCTTATGTTGTCAATCAAAGAAAACATCAATGCTTTCTTTGGTTGACAACATTGAGAAGTTTATTCCCTAAACATGTTTCACCATTTTTCTTGAAACTTATTACCTCGGTTTTTTCTAAAACAGAGCGGTTTCCTCATTTTATTTTATTTTTCTATTTAAAAAAGAAATACAACAAAACCGAGGGATTGTGTTACACAGCTACAACAACGAATCTCTACCCTACATTCATGAACGAACAACTCTCATGATATTGCCAAGACATCAATCTACAACAAACTATCTACATCTACCACTATATATCTTGTTCCCTTTCTTGTAAAAGTATTTGCCATGAAAAAATTTGCTGAAGTTAATGAAATATTATGAAACATTTGCCATGAAAGCATTCGTTAAAGAAGGTTGAAAAAGTTCTCTATGATGAATTGCAAGTGCAGAAAAAACATTGTTACTTCATGTTAAATAAAGAAAGGAGATCAACCTTGAATAAATTATTAGAAGTTGGATGCATTCAAGATATGCAACAAAATCTAGATTTCAACAAAGATTTGTTGTTCTCCAAGAATAACAACGACGATGATGAATCTGGGTTCGTTGTAATCAACCTATTTGATATTCTGTGTAAACAATGTAATTTGTTTTAAATAAAAAGCTTATTCATCTCATTTTTTATTATAATTATGGGGATAATTAAGCGTGTTTATTGAGGATATTCACCGTCCTAAAACAAATCTTTATCATCCATTTAATGAGTATCATTAGTGATCTGCGTGAAATATAGAAACTTTTATTATAAAAGCATTCTGAATATAGAAAATTGAAAGCATTCTGAAACATTGTGAAGTGTTTGAAACTATCTACATACACCACTATACATCTTGTTCTTTTTTTTGTGAATGGAATCGCCATGAAAAATTCTTTATGATGGATTGTAAGAGTAGAAAATCATTTGGGTTTAACCCTTTTTTATTTTATTTTATTTTATATCAGAAATAAATAAAAGTAAAAGCAATTAAAAATATCCTAACAATCAGCATTTGATCTTCCCTAGAATTCAATAATTCGAAGATCCAACATTTTATCTTCACTGACAAATTAATTTTTACTTAAATATTTTGTATAAATAATATAATATTCTGGTAAATAATGTAGTTTATAAACAAATTGATTTATTAATATTCTGTATAATCAATGTAACAAGATTTTTAAAAAAATCTATTTTACCCATCAATATTATTTATAAACCGAGAGGTATGAAGCACTAGTAATGAACTAAAAGTGCAATAAATGACATTAAAATAAAATTTTGCAATTAAGGAAACATAAAGATAGGAAAGGAAGGGACGCAAACTCATACATGTTTTTCACAAACTATTTCGCTCTTTGACTCGGGTACTCTAGTTCTATAGAGAGGTATATGAATTTTGCGACCTTGATTACAATGCATGAGTTTGCTGTTTATACTAATTTGAAGCTAACTGTTTCCAACAATTTATTCCTAGAAAAATGGACTCGTATTATGAACGTGTACTTCAGTATTCTAAAGCTCATCCATGTTTTCAGAGTTGCAAACAGCTGAAAACCATTATCCCATTCTCTAAGCAGATAAAATACCTCTTTATCGAAGGTGTTTTGTGAAAACATCTAGTGCTGAGACAACTTCTTACAAGTCTTTGGACACCAAAATATCCTAAGTCCCTACGTCTGGTAGACATGTCGACTTCGACATCATGTTGAAGGTTTGTCTTATGTAGCCCTTTTCGAGATTTTGGATACGTTTTGAAGAGAGAATGATCCTAATCGTGTGGATCTGCTATTGAGATTCTTTCAAATCATGCTTACCCCGTTAGTTGAACTACTTTAGCTTATGAGGTTAGTTTGTCAAAACTTTTCAGTCGACACTCTTTGACATTTATCATTTTTTTCATGTAGTTATTAACATTCTTTGTTGACCTTCTTCTAGCTAGAATTTCCAGGATAACACCCCCTCCTGTCACTGCTTCCAAATCCTTTTTTGGTGCGACCTGAAATAAGAACATGTTGTTGTCTAGATCTTGTATCTATATTGGGTTTTTGAGTTGTCACGCTTAAGTTATTGTGCTCTTAAAATCCTTATTATTAAAAAAGTTCAATGCCCATAGTTTTTCAATAAGCGTTCTCTTGAATACTTCGCCTTTGATGTCTACGACTACGTCCACCGTAACTCCATCTTCTTCCTCTTTTGAGAGAGAATCATTAATCTATTTTTCCATTTATAGGTTGGTCATGCACCACAAAGATACATAAATGAGTTAAGCTTACTAGGGTGAAGAGATTGTCACCTTTTCATGTTCTCATAACTCATATGACAATTGTAAGAACCTTAGTAAAAAAGGGAAACCACGATGATAAATATTAGACGATAAAACATTAGCTATTGCAAAGTAGGGAGAAAAAACTCGAATGAGATCTGGAGAAAACCCTAGAAGAAAAAAGGGGGAGGAACACAATAAATTTTAGAGCGAGAATGTCTAACCTCTCTTTAGAAACACGTGGAATACGTTGGAGTGTGAAAAAAGGAAGAAAAATGCTATTTTGACACAATATTTTTTTTTACATATACACCATATGCTACTGTTCAAAAATACGATGAACATTGACATCCATAATCTTAACTTTTCTACATCGTTTTCTCTCTTTTTCTAAAACAACTTTAGTTAATTGTGTGTAAAAACTTGATTAAAATAATTCATGCTTTGATTAATATGCATACTAACATTTAAAAAGTAATTTTAACTGGAAAAACAAAGTCAGTTAATTTAGTGTAAAAATTGATTAATGTAGTTCATTGGTTAATAAATGTCCTAACATAAAAAAATAAAACTTTATATGGTAAATTAATTTTGGTTAATAATGTTAAAATTTTAGTTAGTAGAATTCATAATTTGGTTTAATAAAAACATAATCTTCCCGTAAAGTAAAATTGGTTATCGAAGAAACAAAAAATTAGTTAACATAATTTATAATTTAATGTTTGAAAATGGTTAATCCCGTATATTTTATAACTTGATAAAGTGTTGAAAATAAATAAAATGGTTAATAAGTTATAACAAAAAAAATTGTTGAAAAAAAATTGGTGTTAAAAAGTGTGTGAAGGTAGGATTGCTAAAAAAGGAAATAAAAGTATCGAAATGAGTTAACTTAATTGTCAAACTAAAAACCTCGATTAAAACACCAACGCATCTTGAAAGCTAAATCCATCTAAACTCAACCCACCCAAAACCCCCCAATTCCACCAACCAACCTCCTTCTTCATCCAAATCTCCAACCAAAGAATCAAACCCCACAGACACAGAGCTAGCTGCTACCAACAAAACAATGGCGTACGTAGATCACGCGTTTTCGATTTCAGATGAGGATATCATGATAGGAACCTCCTACGCTGTCAACAACAAACCCCCAATCAAGGAGATCGCCCTTGCCGTTTCACTTCTCGTCTTTGGGTTTCTCAGTATCATCATCGGTTTCGCCATGGCTTATAACCATGTCGGCGGTGACACTGTTCACGGTAACTATCTTTTCACTTTTCTCCAAAAGCATAGTTTTAATTAGATAAAAACATGTTCAGTTTCTGATTACTTGATTAATTGTACTAATTGCTGCAAATTTTTTGTTTCAATTTTGTTAATAAAAAATATGTTAATTTCTAGGGTTTTCTGGATATTGAACTCTGCATTTCTTGTTACTAACTCTTTCTGCAAGTGCTAAATTAATTTGAGTTAATTACCTTTTTATTTTGTCTTAAACTTGTTTTTGAGGTGCAACTTGATTGATCCCTTGATTTTTTTGTGTTAATTTGGTCCCTTAACTTGACAATGTTAATGCAAGTTGGTTCTTTCCGTCACATTTAAAGCCAGAGGTTCTTTCCGTCACATTTCGTTAATTCAACTCACTATACATAGACCTGAGGTGGAAGTTGTTGAATGAAAATATTTTAAAGCCAAGGAGACCAATCCCATCGTCCACTTATAGGGGTCCCGTTTAAAGCCAGAGCAAAGCTTTGTATGGACATGACCCAACACTGGAATTGTTTGCACATAGTAGAATTCGAACTTAAGACTTTGAGAAGACCTTGTTAGGAAAAATATTTTGATTTGGGGAAGAAGAGGAAAGGGAGTCTGGTGACCCTTATTCCCAACTTAGATTGGATTTTTCACATCAACACAAACTAATACTCCTTTCGTCCCACAGTGAGTGATCCGGTTGACCATTTCATGTAGTAACTTTGTCTAGTTAAAGGAGCAAACTGACACTTTTAATAAGCTAAGGGACCAATTTGTGCCTAAAAATAAGCTAAGGGAACCAAAAGGTCATTAATCCAATTATTTTATCGATAAATTGTTAGACTATAGACCTTTTGATTGGAACTCTTTTGACGCTCCTAAACTCATCAACTCTGCTTTCTGTCTGAGACAGATTTCAGTTCAGCTAAAGTTGAAAACCTAATTTTTAACTGAAACTCAACTGGCACATGACCAAAGTATAGTAGCTAATTAACTGGTTCTCTGTTATATTTTGGTGTTGTTGAATTTGAAATTTGTATTTGGTTGATTTGATAGGTCTATTCTTTGCAATACTGGGAATGCTATTGTTCATACCGGGTTTCTACTACACGCGGATTGCATATTATGCTTACAAAGGATACAAAGGGTTCTCTTTCTCTAACATACCTCCTGTTTAGCTGTCATAGTTTCAGTTCAGTTCCACAGCTTCTTTATGTACATATGTACCCTTGTTTTATTCCACTACCCCCTTTAATGAGTGTTTAGATTTATGTTGTAATTTGTTGTTGTTCTTAATGTATACCAAGTACCAACCACTACAATTTACTACTGTTGTTACAATTCTGTCATGTAGTGTTGATTGTTCGGCTGAGAAGTTGATAATAGAAACATGTTTCGAGAAATTTTTTTTTTTTTTCTTCTTATATCACATGTTTATTTCTTCTTATTATTGGGAGAGGATTAATTTAAATTAAGTATGCTGGAGTTATACTTGCAACTGATCATGATCAATTTCATGCACTAATGTGGAGCTCGATTCACCGATTGACTCCGATTTCATTGCTGTTTTTGTATTAAGATTGGTTAACAAAATATTTGAGCTATTTGCCTTTTGAGATTTATTAAACTGTTTATAAATTATGACATTAATCCAACAGATCTGATCTGCAAGGGGAAGATTGTAACTTGGAAAAACAGACAATCAAATAGCAGTATGTTGTTTATCAAACCTGTTCTAGGATTCAATTACTCTTAAGTCACAATTCTTCAAAATCTGAACGATTGTTTTGAATGATATAAAAAAGTCATTTGGTTTTTGTCAAAAAGAAAAATACATAGGATAAGAGGAACCAAGAGATGAGTTTATGTACAAACACTTTCAAAATTAACTCACACACACTTGCAAAATAAACTCACTCTTAGATAGAGAAAGTGCAATTAGATAGGTAATTTTAATTAATTTTCTCTTTTTTGAAAAGGAGTTAGGTAGATAAAATTAATTGGGCTTTGTGTGGATGGACCATGAAAATTTTGATGAGATACTGTAGTCTACTAGTGTAAAATAGAGGTTCATCATTAACCAATCTTTTTAATAATATTGGTGTGTTTATGTGATCAATCATATAATAGTAGAATAGAATTAACTCTATATCAAGAATTGTATTTATTTTTAAAATTTACCTTAAAAGGGAAATTTATTATTTTTTCTGAGAAGTAGTTTTAATGTTATTTTTTCTATTCAATAATACTCAAATGGGCTACAACTTTTATATAAAAAAAATCAATTCAAACCCTAATAATAAAAACATCAGTATAAACTCGGCTAAATAAATTTTCAAGAAATCTTTCTGCAGTATAATTTGAAACACTAATTAAACGATAATTGCTTTTAAATTTCAAAATAATAAAATTAACTTTAAGAATACTATTTTGATCTGGGCATGAGTTAGGCATGGCAACGGGCGGGTCGGGGACGGTTGTTACCTCTCTCAAACCGAAATCTGAATCTTCAAACAATCTTCATTCCCCGTTAGGGGTGGGAATAGGCTGGGCCGAGTTAGACTTTGTCAAGCCTGAGTCTGACCTTTTCGAAGGTCTGTTTGGCCTAACAACCTACATAAAAGTCTATTTTATTCGAGCATTTGTAAATAAAAAATTTAACTAATGTTTAAATGGACTAACAAATTAAAAGATCAATTTGAGTAAATGCTTATTTGCGTTGACTTATTCAAGTTTACCTATTAACTTAAGTTTTTTGATACTATTTGTTTGAGAGAACTTAAGAAAAACTTATGACACTGTTCATAAAGTTTTTGCAGTTAATTTTCATTCGTTCATTTAAATGACTAAGCTTGATTTTTGTATTTTAATTCAAAGTATGAATAAAATTTTATAATAATAATTAAATTATTCATATATATTTAAATAGACCAGCCTAATAGGCTTAAAAGACTTTTTGTATGGCCTGTGGCCTAGCCTTTTTAGATATATAGGCTTTTAAAAAAGCTTAGGCCTTTTCTATTTGAAAATAAAATCTGACCTGGCCTGGGCCTATGTAGGCTAGTCGTAGGCTCCTGTTAGTCAACCTGGCCTATTCCCACCCCTATTCTCCGCCCCAAATCCAAACGGGGATGAAGAATTAAAACTCAAATCCGACCTAAACGGGTTTGAGTTAGATTCGGGTATCTCCGCCCCGACACCATCCATTTAGTGAAATCAATTTTTTTAATAAAAATACCTATTTTTTCTAAAATTAAATTAAATTATAAATAATAAAATAAAACAATTTCAAAAAATTCCATACATAAATTTTAAATATTCTAAATAATAAATACAAATCAACATATCAAAATATTGACTACATATTTAATATACTGAGTTATCAAAAATAAATAATAATGTACATAATGAAATAAACTAGGCGGGTTCGGGGTGGATACTAGTGTCCTCATTACCCGATCTGGTCCCATATTTTATAGTCGCAGAACGCCTAAACTCAAACCCAAACCCAGTCAAAATGGATTTTTCCCATCAACTTCGAGGCGGGTTGGGATGGGTGTCCGCGAGTACGGGTTTTGTTGTCATGCCTAGCCTTAGCTCTCAGAGGAAGCTGGAGGAAGAGATGTTTGTACTTAAAGATGATTTGGTAGAGATCTCTTGCGACTATTTTAAGTGAGTGAATGAGCAAATGACCTTATTACATCTAGGGCAGAATATGAGTAGGGGTGTTCAATGGTTTGAGTAAATCCGAACTAAACTCGAATTCAAACAAAGCATGGTGTTTGAGTTGGATATTTTTTTAATTCGGACAAAAACCAAACCAAACTAATTAAACCCAATGTTAATTGGTTCTAACAATGGATTTTCAAAATTCTACATGTAAACCCGTCTACCCAAGCCAACCATAATTAATTTGTATAATTTAATCATCATTATCATGACAACTAATATAAGATATTTAACTTTAAGAATAAAAAAATGAAACTCCATTTGTGACATTCACAACCTATATGGAGAAATAAGTTAGGATTTTATATTATTATGGAAAATTAGTTGATGTAAATTAAATAATTTTAAAAATATTTTTGCATACTATTTCTCATTTATCTCATCAATCCAATCCAAACCAGCATGTTGTTTCTCGGTTCGGTTCGGTTCGGTTCGGTTTGGACTTTATCAAAAAAAGTGAAAATCGAATCCAAACCAATCCATATATTTTGTATCAGTCTAGGCATCGAATTCTCTCAAAGCCGAACCAAACTGGCCCACAAACACTCCTAGATATGAGCTTCCTGGACAGGTTCAAAGTTGTATGTGGTGGTTGACTAGTGGATGATATGGATGATACTTTGTCGGTTGAGCCAGTCGCTCTTCCTATTTAAGATGACCAAGCTGAGCTAAGGGTGAGAAGGTGAGTTTGATAACACGAAATCGTATCACATTTTAAGCTTAATTTACATGAATTATTTCTCTGTTTTTATCGAATATATTACTTCACGTCGGTATTTTATTGTATTTTAAGGTATTTATAATTATTCAAGCCTATATGAAGTTGCATGATGAAATGGGAAGCAAACAACCAAAATAACACACTTTTGCTGTCTAGCAGAAATGTCTGCTAAAAATATCCATGACAGAAGACTGTGCCGCCCGGCACTGCCCCCATCACGACCAACATAGAGCTACAAAGTGTGCCCTTCGGCACACCAAATGTCACGAATGACACGACTATGTTATAATTAAAACGGAACAGCCCACGAACTGATACGCAGAAGCCCAGTTTCCTTCTGTTGAATGATTCATGCGCACGAAGTGGAGTTCTCCTAATTTATGAAGCCATGTTCCTCCAACTTCCCACTTCTTCTCACATGATCTAAGAGTAACTTCCACTTCCATTCATTATAAAAAGGACCGAACATTCATATTTTTGGTATCCAAATTTTATGCGTGGAAGCGTTGTTCATAGTTTTAGGCATAAATTATCACTTTGTAAAAGTGGCAGTTTCTCACAACGAGGAACTACCACACCATTATTTTTAGGCCTACAATTTATGTACTCTTCGATCGCAATCTTGCCGACATTATTTCAAAGCTTTATTCAAGTTTCAAGATTTATTTCGTTTGTAACTTTATTCAAGTTTATTTCGTCTGCTTTACTTCCAGGTTTATTTATTTGCAATTATTTTAGTTTCTTGTTCTTATAATATTGTTTTATCATTACAAATCTAAATATGCATATGTTTATGGTTAATAATTATAATTTCATGTTTGTTTATTTCTTTAAGTATGTCCGGCTAAATTGTTTTGAGTTTGGTATGTGAGGACCGTCATTTGTGATGAGATTCGGTAATTAATATGTTGGCTTAATTATTATTATAAAATTATGTTTTGTTTTTATGATTTTAATATTAATTTAGGTAACCTTGTCACAAGAGTGAAAGGTTAACTACCACGATTTTGTCATGAGAGTGAGGGACCTATTAAGGTTCGAACCGGCATTGCGAGAGCAAACCAGATATTAAAAACTAGGCATTAATCCTAAACACAATGAGAACGCTTTAGGATTAATTGGATCTTGTTTAGTTTTCAAAACGCCTTCCTTGATTTAAGTGGGTGAGCGAGAGCAAAATCCTACGGTTAAGGAGCATGACTTTATTCAAGACCACGAGAATGTGAGGTTTAGTCTTTAAGCTAATTTTTTCTACTAAATATATTTTTGACATTTCTATAAGCCAACAAGTTACAGAGTTCCTGAAGTACGCGGAATCACATTCTAAGCTCTTTTTTCTTTATATTTATCTTAATCTTTATTTTATTTCAGTTTTAGTTATTAGTTTCTGACAGAGATAATTTTTCTGTTATTATGATAGAGCAGCCTGTGCTCTTAAATAGAATACAATGTATTTAGAAAAGGAAATTCCTAATAAATACTCATCACTGCCCTGTTTCAATTCTATAACTAAGGGCCAGTAATTTCTATAAATACATACACATTATTCAGCTAATCAAATCCTATTTATGAGAGTTTAATCCTATTTAAATATAAAATATACAACTAATTAACACTTTGTACAGCTGGTTCTGACACTCCCCCTCAAGTTGGAGAGTGGATATTACCCATTCCCAACTTGCTGATAATAGATTGAAATGTAGAGCCACTTAATCCTTTTGTAAGAACATCTGCCAGCTGATTTCCAGTTGATACAAATGGTGTACATATTGTCCCACTATCCAATTTTTCCTTGATGAAATGTCTGTCTACTTCGACATGCTTCGTTCTATCATGTTGCACTGGATTATGTGCAATGTTTATTGCTGACTTGTTGTCACAATATAGTTTCATGGGTCCATTCCATTCAATCTTTAGGTCATGTAGAATTATTTTCAGCCATAGGAGTTCACAAATACCTAAAGCCATAGCCCGAAATTCTGCTTCTGCACTTGACCTCGCAACAACGTTTTGTTTTTTGCTCCTCCAAGTCACCAAGTTTCCTCCAAGAAAAGTACAGTATCCGGATGTGGATCTTCTGTCGTCTACTGATCCAGCATAATCAGCATCTGTATAAGCTTCCAAAGTAATTCCTTCACCCTTTGTAAATAGAATTCCTTTTCCAGGAGTGCCCTTCAAGTATTGCAAAATTCGATAAACAGCTCTAAGATGATTTTCTTTAGGATTATGCATGAATTGACTCACCACTCCCACTGCATAAGCTATGTCTGGCCTAGTGTGAGATAAATATATTAACTTTCCAACCAACTTTTGATAGGATTCTCTATCCACACTTGCATCTTCAACAAATTCACTAAGTTTGTGATTTTGTTCAATTGGAGTTTCTACTGGTTTGCATCCCAATTTACCAGTTTCAGATAATAAATCCAGCACATATTTCTGTTGAGAGATGAAAATACCATGACGAGAGTGTGCCACTTCAAGGCCCAAAAAATATTTTAATCTGCCCAACTCTTTTACTTCAAACTCTTTCAGCAAACACACTTTTAGGCTATCCATTTCTGCTTGATGATTTCCTGTTACAATTATATCATCCACATAAACAATTAGTGCAGTAACTCCCCCTAAGGCTGAATGCTTAGTAAACAAAGTGTGATCTCCCTGACTTTGTTTAAATCCCATATCTTTCATCACAGTAGTAAACCTGCCAAACCAGGCCCTAGGGGACTGTTTCAGTCCATAAAGGGCCTTCTTTAGCTTACAAACTTTGCCTTTCTCAAAGCTGAACCCAGGTGGGACCTCCATGTAAATTTCTTCTTCAAGGTTCCCATGTAGGAAAGCATTCTTGACATCGAATTGCTGCAAATTCCATCCATAATTAGCTGCTAGAGATAACAAAATTCTGACAGTGCTCATTTTTGCGACGGGAGAGAAAGTATCATGATAGTCAATCCCATACGTTTGTGTGTACCCCTTAGCTACTAGTCTTGCTTTATACCTTTCAAGTGTTCCATCAGACTTGTATTTAAGGGTGAATACCCATTTACAGCCAACAAGTTTTTTGTCATTAGGAAGCTCTACTAACTTCCAAGTTCCATTTTTCTCTAGTGCATCCATTTCCACTTTCATAGCTTCTCTCCACTCTTTGATATCTAGTGCTTCAGTAACATTTTTTGGGATAGTGGTACTGTTTAAATGAGCAAGAAAACTTCTATGATTGTTGGACAAATTATCATAGGATATAAAGTGAGACAATGGATACCTTGGCCTTTTTGTGCATTCTCTAACATCCTTCCTTATTGCAATTGGATGATCTCTAGCATCCATGGACATATTCTGCTCCTCTAAAACAGTCCCATCAACTTCAGTTTCAGGGGGCACAATTTGCTCCTCTAAAACAGTCTCATCAATTACAGTTTCAGGATTTGGGTCAGATTCTGGAACTTGCACAGGTTGGATAATAGGTGCTGCCCTTCTTGTGTAAACTTGTAGTGGACGAGTAGCATTAGGAGTCTGTAATGAAGTGGGCATAAAAGAAAGGTCTTGGAACAAATCATCCTTATCTTCAATATATTCCTTCTCCCCCTGAAGATAAGGTTTGGAAAAAAAGGATTCGGTTTCGACAAAAGTGACATCAATAGACACAAAATTCTTTTTTGTTGTAGGTTGATAACACTTGTAACCCTTTTGGGTAGGGGAGTAACCAAGAAATATGCATTTAATAGCTCGAGGATCAAGTTTTCCTCGATGTGGAGAATGAACATGGACAAATGACACACACCCAAAGATCCTAGGAACTAGGTTGTTTGAAGTTTTGAAATTTGGGTAGAATTTGGAGAGGAGCTGAATGGGGCTGTTATTCTGAAGAATTTGAGAGGGTAAGCGGTTAATCAAGTAGGCTGCAGTAAGAGCAGCCTCCCCCCAATATTGTTTTGGAACATTTGTGTGTATTAAAGATGCTCGGGTAACATTGAGAATATGCCCAATTTTTCTTTCAGCCACCCCATTTTGTTGTGGGGTGTGGACACATGATGATTCATGAATAATACCATTTTCAGTGAAAAAGGAAGACAATGTTTGATTAAAATAATCTTTGGCATTATCAGAACGAAACCGTTTGATGGTAGTCTCAAATTGGGTTCTTATCATTTGAAAAAACAATTTAAATATTTGAGTGACTTTACTTTTTTGTTTTAAGAGATACATCCATGACACTCTAGTACAATCATCAATAAAAATGACAAACCAACGGGCCCCAGATATATTTGGGATATTGGATGGCCCCCAAACATCACTATGGATTAAGGAAAAAGGAGTAGACATTCTTTTATTATTATTAGGAAAGCTAACACGTTTGTGTTTAGCAAGTTCACAATCATCACAATGAAAACTTTCTAAGTTTATACCTTGAAACAAGGTGGGAAACATATTTTTGAGAGTGCTAAATGAAGGATGACCAAACCGGAAGTGACACAACCAGATTTCTTTATTAAGGGAAGGAACAGATTCTGACAACAAAGACAATGGAAGTTGACTCTTAATGCTACTTGTCCCACGCGCATCCATAAGAAGGTAGAGCCCATTGTCCTCTCTAGCAAGTCCAATCATCTTCCCCGTTTCCTGATCCTGAAATTTGCAAAGTGTAGGAGTGAATGTTACTAAGCATTGTAAATCTGTTGTAAGTTTGTGAATAGATAACAATTTGGCAGATAATTTGGGCACATGCAAGACATCTCTCAAAATTAAATTTTGACTTAGTGGAATATCTCCCTTCCCAGCAACAGTAATAAAAGTGCCATCTGCAGTGACAATCTTTTTATTACTTGGACACGGTGTGTAAGAGATAAACTCAGTAGAGGAATGGGTCATGTGATTCGTAGCCCCAGAATCAACAATCCATGTCTTTTTTTCTGTAGATTGTATAACACTAAGAGCATAAGGATGAGAACTACCTGATAATGCCATGGAAGAACTACCTGTATTTGTGGGTTTGCCTAAAGAGTCTAGTAATTCCCTTAGTTTTGTAATTTCTTCGGGATTGAAGTCTGCAGTAGGTTTGGAATGACTTCCCTCAACAACACTTGATTGGACCAAGTGAGCATGTGCTGGTCCTCCTCGTTGAATGCCTTTGGTGTTCCAATTTCGATTCTGATTTGGCGGTTTTCCATGACGTTTCCAGCATCTGTCCTCAGTGTGTCTTGGCTTCTTGCAGAATGTACACCATAGAGAATCCTTGATATCCCCTCTTTCAATCTCCATTTTGGGGGCTCCTCCGATTTGACCGTTCTTCCATTGGTCGATGTTCTTCTCTCGACTTTCTGCTACTAATGCTGAACTTTGAGTTGATTGAGGCTCCATCATCACTCCTCTTCGCGATTCTTCTGTTCGAAAGGCAGCCATGGTTTCATTTAGTGAGGGTAACTCTTTTCCGAGTACTTGAATCCTTATTGGATCAAACTCGTTGTTCAGACCTGTTAGGAACTTATAGATTCTATCCTTCTCCTTATAATTTTTTAGTAAAGTAGCATCTGCTGTGCATTTTGCTTCAAAATGTTCATAGTGATCCAACTCCAACCATAGGTTTTGTAGAGTTTGTGCATACTCACTAATGGACCGATCTCCTTGTTTGGTAGTCGCAATCTTCATCTTAGTTTCGTAAATTTGTGCAGTATCACCAACCTTGGAATAATTTTCTTTACAACTGTCCCACACCTCTTTGGCAATCTTCATGAATATGCACGCATCACTAATCTCGGGTACCATGGAATTCCATAGCCATGACATTACAACAGCATCTTCTTCATCCCATGCAGCAAACTTTTTGTCTGTAGCTACTGGAGTATCCTTTCCAGTAAGATGATTCAATTTGCCCTTTCCCTTTAAAAAGGTTTGGACAAAATGAGACCATTTGAGGTAGTTTTTACCATTGAGACGAAGGCTAGGTTGAACATTCTGCAGTTCAACAGAGCCAGTGTTTGGGGCAGGGGTATTAACTGGTTCAGACATTCTGAATTTTGTTGGGAAAACAGCAATATAGACTGTAAAATAAAATCGGCAATGCAGGCCGCACAGCGGAAACAATGGCAATGCAGGCCACAATTTTTTAACAGGCTCCTATGGATTTTGGAGCTCTGATGCCATGACAGAGATAATTTTTCTGTTATTATGATAGATCAGCCTGTGCTCTTAAATAGAATACAATGTATTTAGAAAAGGAAATTCCTAATAAATACTCATCACTGCCCTGTTTCAATTCTATAACTAAGGGCCAGTAATTTCTATAAATACATACACATTATTCAGCTAATCAAATCCTATTTATGAGAGTTTAATCCTATTTAAATATAAAATATACAACTAATTAACACTTTGTACAGCTGGTTCTGACAGTTTCCCCTTAATCATTCATTCATTAGCCTTAGCTTTACAAAGAGACAATAGATTACAGTAGGTTGACATTGGTCTCCGTGGGTTCAATAATCTTTTATATTACTTCGATATTTCCGTGTGCTTGTGGACACATCAATGAAGGACATTAATCCGGAGGCGACTCGCCAAGGAGACGTTCTAGAGGAAACGCAGGCTTCCGAAGAGGGTTAACGAGCCGAAGGCTCTTTCTTGTTTTTTTTTTTTTTTGGTTTTCTAAGGTGTAATAATGCACCTTAAGGGCTTCCTATTTATGTAATATTGACTATTTCCCTTAAGGGCTTCCATTTATATTTGATTCGCTTCTTTATTATTGTTGGCTTTGTATGAATTATATAGGATATACCCTAAACAAGTTTTGACCTTGGTGTTCTTGTGGAGAACAAGGGTCCTTTCCTGCAGATGTCAACATTGCCCTAGGGACAACAAGGATTTCTGTGCAAGGATACAATATATTTGATATCCTAAGAGGGAAACAATAGCCTCAAAGGGTGGGAAGAATTTATGTATAAGAATCTAACATGGTTAATAGTCTCAAAGAGTGACAATGAGTCCTCTATTAGGATGTAACATGTACGGTCGTCACGTGGGGCGATTTCAATGAAGTATTTTTCACTACTTAGTTCCCTGCAAATATATCGACAATAGTTCAAATTCATATAATAAAGAAAGATGCCTCATTTAAAAAACATATATCACGTTGACACCACGTGGGAAAAAATGCTTCCCACAAAACTAAAAAATGTCACCAAATTATCCTTACAAGTGGCAAAGATTGTAACTCATCTAAATACAACAAAATAGTAAATAAAAATAAATTAAACGAGGCTCAACGCCTTAAAAATTATCATCATTTGACAAGACATCATTTCCTGAAGCATTCGAGATTGCCTGGCCTAGAGTAGCCAGGCCCTCATCCATGAGTTCTTCCTTTAGTAACTTTGCCTCTACCTTCACACCAACGATGTTCACGCCCAATATTTTGACCTTCTTCGGACTCTCTAAGTAGCATTTCTTGACGATCTCTTGATCTTCTTTGATAACCCTGACTTGTCCACCTAGGAGCGGGTACTTCATACATAGATATAGTGTAGATAGGGTGGCTCCTAGGTGGTTAAATGTGGACCACCCTATAATCGTGTTATAAGAGGAAGACACATCAATGATAATATAACTTAACTTAATCTGCCTGACATTTTCTTCTTGTTCAAAAGGGGTCTTCAATGTCATATAACCTTTCACCTACACTCACTCTCTCAAAAATATCACCAAAGATTCATGGAATAGCTTGAGGTCATCTAAATCAAGGCGAAGCCTCTCAAATGGATCGGAATAGAGGATAACCATAGAGCTCCCTTTATCAATCAAAATCTTTTAATTTCCCAACTATCGTATCTCACGGTGAGGACTACGAGATCATCATTATGTAGGTGGATGCCTGCTGCGTATTTTTCAAAAAAGGCGATCTCAACTTTTGGGGCTCCTAGATTGCCTAAATCATAGTTTGTGGGCAATCCCTCATAGGTTAGGATTTGGTGAGCGTGCCTTTTACGGGCAACATTAGTTTCTCCGCACCCTGCGAATCCTCCACGATGGTAAAGAGAGTATGACTAAATACTTTTTCGTCGCCTTCATTGTTTGGTTCCTTTTATTTCTTGGATCCATGACTCCCCGAGGAACCTCTCCTCTGAGAGTTAGATTCACCCGACCCTCAAGCAGAGCCGACCTTGAGATACTTCTCAGGCACCCTTCTTAGATCAACCGGTCTATCTCCTTCTTGAGTTGATAGTAGTAATCAATATGGTATTCTTTGACTTTATGGTACTTACACCAATAGTTAGGCTTAGGTCCCATGACTTCTGCCTTCAGAGCTAGCGGTTGTGGGATGTTTTGCATGTGGAGGACCTCTCTCTCTATATATATTTTCTCCCAGCGAGTGTTCGAAGGCATGAAGTTTTCAGCGGGTTTTCCACTTTTCTTGAACCCAACCCTCTCCCTAACAGGCGATGTATACCGAGTCCTTTGTCAGTTTTCACTATTGTAAGTGCATTCTTTCGCATCTCGGGCCTTTTTCGGAATTTCTCTCCCCGCCTTTGATGTAACATTCCGCTCATGTAAGGGAGACAAAACAGACCCGCCCCACGAAGAATTTTAAGCGCGCATCCTCTAATATGCGAACATTTCCTTGCTCGCTCTTTTTTGAGGGGCAAGCTAAGGTTTTAGGCATGCATCCTCTAAAATCTCCACCTCTCCCCGCCCCATTTTTTGTGGGCACATGCATTAACATAATTTTTTTTTCAATTTTAGGCTTTTAAAGATTCAATGGAGCCTTGGTGAATGTAGAATAGACTTGTGGCAACCATATTTCTGTGTCTGCTTGTTGTAAATTGTTGGACTAGTTTCTTCACCAAGTATTGATAGTTGGTGATGGAGAGCCGAGGTAGGCTCATATACCACCTTAGGGATGTGTTTCTGAAGGTGGTAGACAAGAACTTTCATTTAAGGAGTTAGGGGATCCAATGATGGTCATCTAAGTGTTAATGGAGGCGACATGTTTATACGGGTCGATGCACCCATTGAACTTAGCCAATAAAGGAGTCGTAAAGATCTTTAGAACTTCCTCATCCCATATATCATTTGAGAGAGGTTAGGGCTCTAGAATTTCCACCTCGTCCATAAGGTCTCTCTCCTTCTAGCGTTGTTGGACATGGAGGATGTTATTCTCTAAAGTTTGGTTCTAGCACGTATATCGTCCATAGAGCAATGCACATCTTTGTTATGCCACTTTCCTCGCCTTTTTATTCTTTGATGGTCGGAGTAGTTGTCATTTTGTTCACTATGATGGTCAGAGAGGTTGAACGTGAGAACAATAACCAGACATAGTGTTGTTATGGTGGCTCAAGTCAGTTTTATTGGGACCCTATGTTGGGCGTCAATTGTACTTAATAAAAGTACAATACGTTACAACCTCTAATGATTAAAGGCTATTAGAGGCTCTAGAGAATATTGTAGAATTAAGAGCTAACTCACGTAAAGGGGGTGAAAAGATCAGTGTATGTAGTTTCTGTGTGAATGCGAGAATGTCTCTTTCAACCTCAGGGTTATTTCCCATTAGTCAGAAGAGTGTGGTTAACTTCTCGTTAACTTCTTCCATATCGTAGTGGATCATGGACACATCACTTCTCCATTTTCCATGTTAGATAGGTTATTCCAGAGACAAGCGATGTAATTAATAAACGGGCAACACATCTAATAAAGTGGCGGTCAAACTCGTAAATGGGCAATCCAAAGATTCTAAGGCGAGACGATGCCACTCGCCTCCCCAATTGCCTCTTAAGGGTCCCTTACAAATATACCAATACACATCTTGAAAATAATATAATACATTTTTATTTTACATATAACTTATACTATAAACAAAAAGCTATCCAATAATTTAAAGAGTGCCAATATTTATTTAAATTATTTATATATTAATATAAATAAATGGCTGACACATATAAATAAATCATTTTAAAGAGAATTTTGTACAGTAAAAAATTTATTATTATTTTTTTATAAAAAATGATAAAATAAATTAATTCGAAAGTGATGCTTAATGTTTGTATGGAAGTAAAACAACTGAATTAAAACGGCGTCGTATTAACCCCAAAAAATCAACAAAAATCTCTACTGATCTCAATTTCCGATTGCAGACATCAGATCCATTTCACAATCTTCCATCAGCGTGCTACACAATCGCCGTAAGCACGCTTCTTCCATTTTTTTCATTTTTAATTTCATATCTAGTTACTCTTAGATCTCTTGTTTCGATTGCATAATCCAATACTACTATGTAGTAATTCACATGTCAGAAACAGTTTTTTGTTGTTGTTGTTTTTTTTCCTATGATGTTTGGTTTGCATAAAACATGATTTTTTCTATGATGTCTGTTTTCATGATGTCTAGTTGATTAATGACTAATCTGATTTTGTTATTCATGCTTATTAGTTGCTCAAATCATGGCTGCATATGCAAGAATCAATGTTACAATGATGATGGTGATGATAGCTTTAGCAATCTCTCTTTATTGGGATTCAGCTTCAGCTTCATCCGTCGGTGAGTTTGTTGACAAGACCATAAACTCCCACAAGATCGTCATCTTTTCCAAGACTTATTGTCCGTAAGTATAAACACCGCATCCATTTGTTTAATATGGAGATGTAGGCACAATTGACCGAACTCCTTGACCAGTCATTTTGTTCTCGTGTGTTTGTTTATCTGTTTACTTTATAATTGGGTTTGCTATTAGAACATGCATATTTTTTTTTGTTTGGTTATTTTGGAATACACCCATCTTTGATTAAGTTGATTTGGTTGGTTTGATTCCAATTCTTATGGTTGAGTTATGTGTTAATCTTTCCTCACTCAAGGGGTCTTGCAGTTTTTTCTCACCCATTGTAAATCTTCATTTTATTTATCTAGCTTCTCTGTGATTGCCCGTTTTATAAAATGCACGTTAAATAGAATTTGTAATTTGAAATGGCCAAGTCAAGAATTTCAAGTCATTCATGTTTGTGGTGTCAAAATTAACTTCTGCCGTATTATTTCTGAATTCGTACTTCCATTGTTCTTCTATACTCAATAGTTCATATCTATGAATGTTATTCGTGGCATCTGCGAAGCTTCGTTGTTTGGTGTTTAGAAATTGGAATTGGATTTATGTTTGGGTCATATCATGTCGTGGTTGTTGAACATTTTCCGGCGGTTTATGTCTTGAATAGGATTGTACAGGTAGAGAAATTTGAATCACATTATAATTGTTCATATTTGTATCTCATTATTTACTGTGATCACTGATCTATGTTGTTTAACAGTCTTTATACCCCTAAAATAAAAATGTAAGAACAAGTACTTTCTTTAAATGCCTTTTTTCTTATTCTCCTTTTGTTCTTAGCGGGCCTATGCGCAATATGAATATTCATAAGCTTTGTTGACTATTATCATGTGTTTCTTAACTTATCGCAAAATTTGTAACTTTACCACAGAAAAAGAAACTCATGGATTGAGATATCGGGCTATTCATCGTTCTAGTTTTCCTGATTTATTTGTTGTGTATATAGGTACTGTAGAAAAGCGAAAGCCGTTTTCAAAGAATTGAACCAAGTTCCGTTTGTTGTGGAGCTTGATGAGAGAGGTAATACTGAAAACTTTAGTTTGCTTTAAATTTACACCCACACACACAGGGAGGAGGAGTTAGGCATTATATGTTAAAATAAAGTACTAATATTTATTAGTTTTAAATTAATTCTATAAAATTTTATGAACTTGGCCCATTTCATGAGATTCAACTCCATGTTTTACACAACATTTGTCAGAATTGTTCCATTTTTTTGTCTTAAACCCTTCGGTTCCTAGGGGAGAAGGGGGCTTTGGTAATCCAAAGTTCTGCCGATAGGTAAGTAAAGTTTAGTCAAGCTCAGATACTCTCAAATAATTCGTCCTTAACTGGAAATCATTAACCACTTGAGCCCAACCAATTGGTTTGAAAGAAGATAGTTGTATAGAGGAAACCTGAAGAATATGTTTATAATGATACTGCTTTTTTCGATAAATGTTAAGGGGTCATTGCTGTTACAAAGATAGTAAAACCTTTTCCTTGCAGATGATGGTTCAAAGATTCAAGATGTTTTGACTAATATTGTTGGGAAGCGTACCGTGCCACAAGTTTTTATCAACGGGAAACACCTCGGCGGATCAGATGGTAAGTATTTTCTTAGCAAGGGAAGAAGTAGCCTTTTACACTTTGAAACAATATATATTCTCCTTGAAATTCCCTCAAACACTTGTTCACTGTCTGATTTCCAGATACTGTCGAAGCATATGAGAGCGGGCTTTTGGCTAAACTTCTAGGAATTGAGACTGACGATCATGATGATCTTTGAATCAGATTTATTTTTTACGAGGAAAAAAATGTGATGGATTTTGATTAGGGGAAAATTTCATGCGATGCCAAAATTGTATTTTGTGACAATATGAATTTTTTACACATAAAGGGCCTGATATGATTATACTTTGGCACAGCGAAAGTTTTCATTTATAAAATGTGATGGATAGTCTTCTAATTTTCCCAGGTTAGCTCCATCTCCCCCACCCTACTTTCCAGCAGCTTTATAACAGTGCAATAGTAACATGTCCTGATTGGTATTGAGTGTTTGTTTGAGATGCAATTTATGCTGATATAGTTGTCTGTCAAGTTTCTGGCCTAGTTTAATGTTGATGGTATTGTGCATTTGGTCTGTCGTTTTATACCTTTCTCTTTTTCAATTGAAATTTTACATTGTTAAACCAAAAAGGTGATTCATTTAAAATGTAGAAAATTCATTTCATGTATGTAGATGGTAAATTTAGGAAAACATGGATTTAAAGTTTAGGCATATGATGGTTCAAAGATTAGAGGTGGGCAAAACAAGACGAATTCGATAAATTCAATAAAATTCAATAAAACTAAAAAAAATACATCTGTCGGAAGTTACTTTTCAGAAATACATGGAGTTTTCAATTCACTGTATATTTTTTTATAAATTCAATAAAATTCCAAAAATACATCTGTCGGAAGTTATTTTTCAGAAATACTCTTTAAGACCTCTTCTCTCTCTCTATCTCTCTGTCTCTCTGACAAACATAATAAAACTAAAAAAAAAACTAAACTATAATTAAATGAAGTCTTCAAACGAAATTTAATTGATGCAGTAAAGATGGAAGGAATGCTAGCAACATTATTTTTTTAACACTCTCTTTAACATTCATTTTTTTATTGGTTGAAACATGTGTGAGTCTCTCAATTTGAAAATTGGTAGGACTCACATGTTCCAACCAATAAAAAAGTGAGTGTTGGACAGAGTGTTGAAAAGAGAGTGTTGCTAGCATTTTTCTTGTTTGACAATGCTTGGAATCTAAACAAGCAGCACTGTTCTTTTTTGTATTTCTCATTCTTTCGTTTTTCTTTCACTTTCTTCCACGACCATTCATCCAATCTTCTTCAGCTACCAACAGAGATATTTGTTGCTACTTTATGTAGTTCAATTCACATAAAGTTTTCTAATCTAAGTAGACTTTTGTTAAATCTAAAAATAAAGTTCTGATTAGGGTGGTATCAGTAGTTTGTTTTGAAGATGGAGCTTTCCAATTTATTTTGTGAATACATAATGTAGGAAAAAGAGGAGTCGAGAACATAAGGTTTTGCTACAAAAACATTAGAGTTTTTCCAAAGAGAAACAAGTGTTAATATATTTTTCTAGAGAAAATTTATTTCATTGAATAATTAATATATTTAGACTGTATAATAAATCATATATATTAATTATTTAATGAATCTTAAAAATTAACGTACTCTTATAAATAAGACCAAATTAGAGGTGACAAAACAGTTTGACTCGTGAACAATGTCCTTTTTGTCCACACTTTTTTATAGGTGCAGTACAAGGTTTTAGGTTCGTATTCTCTAACATGTTTGCTTCATTTTTTTTGTGGAGTATTTTTTGTTGTTGTAATTTTTATGTTAAAAAAATGCAGTGTCTACGGGTCAGCCCTACTTCACCCTTATTTTTTCACAGAACAAATCAAAATTTTAAGTTCGCATCTTACACAATGTCCGTCCTATCCCGCTTCACCCTTATTTTTTTTGCGGGACAGATCAAAATTTAAAAATCGTATCCTACACAATGTCCGTCCTATCCCGCTATATTTTTTGTGAACTTTTGTAAAACACATTTATACTTAAATGGGCTGACAGTGTCCGTTTGCTACCCTTAGTTAAATGCTAATTCTAGGACACATTCTTGAGTTGGTGTGTTGGGGTATTATTTTTTTACACATTCTTGAGTTGGAGTGTTGGGATATTATTTTTTTACACATTCTTTTGAGTTTTCCTATGTGAGATCAACTGAACAAAAGTGTAATTGTGTAAAAATGGTGCCTTGGGAAATAATAAGCTTTAAGCCATTTTGAATGCAAATTGGTGTTTGAGAATCCAGTGCATAAATATCCACACTAGAGAGGAGTTGCTTCCTAGGATGAAGAACCGACAACATTTTATATGCAATCAATACCTTGAGTAATATTTATGTTGTTAAGTCAGTGTAGTCTCGTTGTCCTGACCACCAACCAAGAGAGCCATGGAGCATTGGATTTGGAAAGGTACTCTTATTTATAAAAATGGTTGGTCTAGGTTATTTGACACTGACTTCCCCACTTCATTATGGGGAAACTCTTGTCGGGGACAATATGATTCAGATGTGGTCACATCATATATTGCTCACTGCATGGCTTATGAGAGGATACCTTATATGTTGATATTTAGGATGTGACACATTTGAGAGCTCTAGTGCACAAATAGATCTTAGTTTCCAATGAAATGAAGTTAGTGTTTTGAGGATCAACACAACAACGATAATGCTTTGGGACTGAACATGTTGTTACTAATCGTTAGGTGCATTTTGATCTTTTAAGTAAGGGTATCAGACAATACTCTTTTCGTTTCAAAATGAATATCGTTTAAGATTTTTGCACATAAATTAAAGAATGTAATAATATTGTCGTGTGACACTGTAATTTTTACTAAGTACTTGTTTGAAATTACGGTGGGGAATATAAAAAACATACGTTTAATAGAAGCTACAATTAGTAGCTTCTCATTTCCACGGCAAAAAGAAATTGCTACCGTGATTTTATGAATAGGAAACGTGGTACCAAAGTAACAATAATTACTATATTAAAAAGTGAGAATGACAATCATTTTGAAACAATTTTTTTGTTGTTGTTAAAACGACACTCATTATGAAACGGGAGAATAACATCTAAGTAATGTTTTAAAAAATGGGACATGATGTCGAATTAGAAAACTTCTAGTTCAATTGATTTGACCCATTAAATCTACGATTAAATTGTTTATCAAGTAAATAAAATTAATGGTATACTAAATAACATACTAGAAAAAAACAAAGAGTTTCTTTTTGTGAATGAGAAATATTTTAAATGTTGAGATTAATTTTTTTTAATGTATGCATTGAAGTCTAAAAAAAATTGACCACTTGCATGCATTCCTTTGAATAACATGTTTTTATAAAACCAACTTCGAATATTTGGTTCAAATGTTTTAAAACAGTTCAATTCAAATATATATTTTTTTTTATGTTATACAAATTTAATTTGTCCCATTGTCGATTTAGCAAAACTGGCTGAATCAGATTCAGTCTTTGTTTACAATTCAACCGGTTGAAAAACTGATCCGATCCAATTTTAAAACGTTATGTCCAAATGATTTATGTGTACTTTTTCTTGGGTAATGAACCGTCTTATGTTGTTTCTGTCTTTTGTTAATGAGCTGTACTTTTATTATGAATCATAAACTATTTTGTGGGGTGAAAATTGTTGGGACCATCGAGAGAGCTATAAACACTATTATACGGTGCTAAGCATACTCATTCATCTATTATACAACTTACATATCTAATATTTTACTGTTTTGGGTGATGTTGTGAGATACAAATTTATTTATGTAGTTGTAACATCCAATGTGCTGATCTAATTTAGATTTTAAAGTACATAGGTTTTTTCTTTTGGTTCTTAGATTCCTGCATTTATTGTCTGCTTCAATTTCTTGTGTATTTTTCATCTTTCACTTTTCTATGAGTGTCCCATTTCTGTTGTTACTTTCAATGTATCATACTTCTAAAAATATTTTGTTGGCAAATTAATTTGTTTCTTCTATGAGAGACATGTGTTTGCATTTGCATGGGGGTGTCACTAAATGTGGTTGTCAGAGGCAGCGTTGTGGTCATGGTGCTGGGAGATTGTTAGATGCCATTCATATTATTAGCATTTTCGAGAAATGCTAACTAGTTCCCTTAAGACAATGATTAAAATTTTAAAATAGTAATTTTATCTCGGTAATCTGCGTATTTAATGTTTTGGAAATTAAAATATTAAAATTTTTATAAAATAATTTCTTTTTTAAAAATGCTTAACCATTGCCCTGATGACATTGGTTAGCAAGACCATTATTTTAAATAGCCAAAAAATATATGCATCAATATATTTAGGCATAAGAGATGCCCTTTCAGTACAGCAATAATAGCAATCTTAAATCCTGCATATACTGATATAAATAATGTAAATAATAAATTTAGGATTAGTTTGTTTCAGCTTTAAAAAAATATATTTTTTTAGGAATTTTTGAAAATAGATTTTCTAAAATCGTTTTTTTAAAATATTATAACTGTTTTTATATTATTTTTTTTAAAAATGAAACACTAATTTTGATATTTTATAACATAAACATACATTATTTGAGACCAAAAGTTAGTCAAAATCATAATTTTTACAAAAAATTGTATTTCTAAAATGATTTTTATGAAAATCTATTTGAAATATCTTTAAAATTAAGTGATTTTTTGAAATTTTGATTTCTAATTTTTTTCCATAAATAGACGAAATACCTAAAATCACATTTTAAGAATAATTATTTAAACAAAATTTTTATTTGAAACTTTTATAAAAAATTTCTTTGTAAATTTTTTTTCACAAAATTTGATAACATTATAAAAATATTTTTAAAAAAACCCAAAACAAACGGATCCGTGAACCACCTACCCTAACCTCAGTCCACCCACATAAAATAAACAGAAACAACAGTATTTACAATTCGAGCACCTATGCAAACTATAAATTCCAATAAAATTGCAGCCCACCGGAATAAAACCATAACCGAACTCGGTTGAAGTTACAATCAGAAGGAAAGATATGATGTCATTCATATTAGAAAAAATATATATGACGAGGTCTTCCTAACACAGTTTTTTAAGCTTTTGTTATGTGTAACACACTTTTAAATATCATGATATTATTTAATTTTAAAATGTCAAATGAATTTTTAATCCCCCTGATACTATGATACAAATGGTATTGTTGTTGGAAATTGATTCTAAATTAAATGGAATATATATATATATATATATATATATATATATATATATATATATATATATATATATAAGAGGAACATGACACTAATTTAAACTTTCAGTGTGAGATTTTTTCCTATACATTGAATGCTCACCTACTCACTTGCAAGGTCTCATGTTATTATTGGAACACAAGAATGATTATGCATTTAATTATTCTCTTCAATAATTAATAATTACAACAATCCATTACTTGTTCTAATAATGACAAGATCAATTTCAGAAATAGAAACAAAGAATGCTTACAGTTATGTATCTTTTAACCAAGCGGTTGAGCTCCATTGGCAAGGAGCCCCGTCCAAGGACGTACTCGGGGAATATCGAGTTCGATTCCCAGGTGAAACAATCTTGCTTGGCCAGTGCGCATGCCTCTACGCACGAGCCGGATTAGTGGCCCACCTGTGGTGGGTCGAAACCGGTGCGAATAGAAAAAAAATATCTTTTGAATTGAACTTAACCTTTATAAAGAGAACACAAAATATAATGTGTTTTGATAAAGACATAGTACGAATCAAATGATCATGTCAAAAAGTATGGAAAAAGCTCAAGTAACAAGAAGGAAAAGATATCATCAAATTCAAAGCATCATTAATCAAGGCTTTGGATTCAAGCTTGCATTTCAAGAAGGTATAGTGACTATACTTACATTCTCTAAAGTCTTAGATGCTCAAGAAATCAACCAACCATTGCATAAACTATCCATGATCTTTGCAAAACTTTGCAATATCTTTTATTCATGTTTTACACTGGGTAAATCGATTACCCCAAGCATGAAATCGATTTACCACTGAACCAAAACATTTCCAGAAGCAAAAAATCTCATTTTCAACTAGGTAAATCGATTTACTCACTAAGGAAATCGATTTCCTACTGTTTGTTTTAGAATTTTTATGATCTTTATAGCATGAAATCGATTTCATGCTTAGGGAAATCGATTTCCCTCTGTACGTTTTTGAAAAACTACTATCATACTTTACACCTCTTCATGCATCACTTCATGGAACCATTTCATTTCAACTTGACAATTATTCATGATATTTCTGCATGTATTTACAATGGTTCATAGAGGTATTATGTTCATATAAATACATGGTTATTCATAATTCAAAAACCCACCTCTTCCAATCAATTTTTGTATTTTTATAAATTCGCATTTCAAACACTTAACCTTCTTTCAAAGAATTTTTTGCATAACTTTCATATCACTCATAACAGAAAATTCTTGAGCATTCTATAATTTTTTAAGTGTGAATCATTGTCATTGGAAGAGAAGATCAATCTTATTGATTGATACATGTTCATCAAGTTTATCTTACTCAAATAAATTTTCAAAATTTGGTTATTATTGACTTGCTATCCATGATTGTTGGAAGCAAGGGTTTTTGATTACTGAGAGGATTGTTCTCATAATCAAGTTAGTAAATCCAGAGGATTGTTCTTGGTGGTTGAAATCTTGTTGTCCAGGATTGTTGGAAACAAGTGAGTCATTAAGGGAGGATTGTTCTCTTAGTGTACTTAGTGTAAAATTCAAGAGGATTGTTCTTGGTGTTTGTGTGGGTCTTGTACAAGTCACAAACAATAGTAAAATCTTTTTTATGTTGAAAGGGGACTGGAGTACTCTCGGACTGTGAGGGAAACCAATATACATCCTTCTGTCCTTTATTTTTCTACACTCTATTGCTTTCATAATCTCACCATAAACTAGAAAAATAATATCCTTCATCACTAAAACGAGATAATTTTTAAAGTCCTAATTCACCGCCCCTCTTAGGTTCACTCTTAAACTTACATAGTCAATATTATTACATAATGTTGCACAAACATCCAAATCAATTATTTGTTGTTACCCATTGAATCTAAGGTTAATGTTTTCTTGATGTTAGATTTAGTTGCTACCATTGTTCGAACTCTTACTCAAGGTATTTCAATCACATACCTCTCGAGATAGTATATATTAAATCTCTTGAGTATTGGTTTAGTAAATGGATCAGCTAAATTGTAGCTTGAACGTATATATGGAGTGAAATAAGTTCATCTTTAATCAATTTTCTCACAAGGGAATGTCTAAGACCTATATGCCTAGACTTTCTATTATACACTTTGTTATATGCTAGAGCTAAAGTGGCTTGACTATCGTAATATATCAACACATTTGAAACACTGTCTTTAGCAAATGGAACTTCCAAGGGAAGGTTCCTCAAACATTTAGCTTCTTAACCA
The DNA here is from genome assembly GCF_029867415.1 of Vicia villosa. Classification (NCBI taxonomy): domain Eukaryota; kingdom Viridiplantae; phylum Streptophyta; class Magnoliopsida; order Fabales; family Fabaceae; genus Vicia; species Vicia villosa. The sequence goes on along the minus strand of NC_081183.1, from coordinate 114,787,626 downwards.
CCAAAAGCAAGAGTCGCAAACTCGGATTCGATGGTTATTTCTTGATCTTCTAAGATATTGCACTCCCAACTAGTGTAAATATCCATCCATTTATAGATTTATGATCTCCAACACCCGATATCTAACTTGCATCGGTATATCCTTCTAATATAGTACGAAACCTACCATAATGGCGGCCAATATTTTTGGTTTCAAAAGATAACCAAAAATCCTTGTGATGCCCTTCCAATGCTCAATATTTGGATTGCTAGTAAATCTACTCATTTTACTAATTGCAAATACTATGTCGGGTTTATTATATTGCATAAAAAATACATTAGAAAACCAATTACACTTGAATATTCCAATTGAGCCATAACTCTTCCAAGCAAAGGCGAAAGTTTAAAAGGGTCAAAATTTAACTCTCATTTTCCGTTACGTTTATAGTTACTTTATTATTGAGATCGGCCTCTAGAGAGATATTCTTTGTCAATTTAAGGCCTTTGAGATATCATACGTCTTGGGGAAGGGTTGATGGCGTGTTGAATGAGAGTAGGCAATCTCGGGAGTACATACAATCAATGCTTGTCTTATAACTAAAAAAATTTCGTTGTCATGATCCTTCATGTAACCCTAGTCCTCTAGAGTAGGTGGGGTGGTGCTAATATGGTGCTAGAGTGCATCGTAGGACGGGGTGATGTTAGTATATCGCTAGAGTCCTCTAAGGTCAGATCTAGAACGTTGATCATACTTTTAGTATTTTTGTTCCGGGCCTCCCATAAGGCCCAAAGATGCAGAAGCCCAATAAGAATGAAGGGAGATACTAGACGCATAACCAGTGGACTCCTTTTACTCAAGAAGCCAATAATCTCTCCCACGATCCCTATCCTAGTTGTCCATACTGAGATGATGATTGAACCCATATCACGCCTTCTCACTCACCTTCGGTTGCTAACTAATTCTCTTATATAGAAGGGATATTGTGCCATTTCTCACGCATTCAGATCCTTTCTCGTTCAAAATTCACTTTTCACTCTCTTACTAATTTGAGTGTTGGAGTTCTAACATTGGAGGTCAGTCCCCTTCTCCATTGCATCAGAAGCCCTGAGTCACCATAACAGGCTGTGGATTCATCCACTCCAATTGAATATAGTTCAATTGAATAACATTATCACCGTCTATGGAAAATTGACTTCTGATTCCTACGATTTTCCACGATCTAATTCCTCTTGAATTAACCAAATCAATTTCAATAAAAATCTAGATCTCATTCGATAAAAGCACAAATCTTTATTTCATGATTAATTCCATCAAATTTAGATTCAAACTCTTTTCCATCAGATCTGTCAACGATGGAGGCTTCCAATTCCACCCACTCCTTCGTCCACGACAAGCCGTTGCAGCTATTGAATTTTCCAAGAATCGTCTGCCTCCTTCTCAAGCGACAATTGATCAAGTAGTAATACCTAATCCTTTTGTTCCCCTGCCGTAAAATTACGTCCAACCTCAAGCAGATCAAGGAGAGCCTCAACTCTACAGTTTCTCAAATCAGCACAACAGTTTCATTTAGGCGAATCTTCATTCAGACCTATGTTATTGCCTACAATATCCAGAAGAGAAACGCTTCCCAACTTTCAACTTTTGTAAGATCAAATGAAAGCATGAAGTGTTGGATCATTGAGAAGGACCTCAGGTCGTACTTTTGATTCTATGAAAAGCTAGGGTGCAAAAAGGCCTAAAATATGAAAGATTTGTTGAGTAAGGCACAACCTTACATCAACTACGAGAAACATTTTTGGTCGACATAGGTAGTCAGGGGTCGGGGAATTCAGGGTTTAGCCAACCATTAGAGAAAAACTCCAGGAAGTTTAAAGAGGAAAGTGAATATAGACCCCATTCAAGGTATGACGCATATTCTCCCTCGAACAACTTCACAAGAGAGAATCTTGAAGGAATGTGTTAACACAGTTTAAAGAGGTTGGGATAAAGAACTCATATTAAGTATAGGAGTCTGCACGGATCGATAAGTCCAAATACTTCCATTTCCACAAGAGTCACAAATACAACACTAATGATTGCATCCAACTAAAGGATGCAATTGAAGGATTAATCAAGAAGCATTGCATCCACAAGAGTCACAAATACAACACTAATGATTTCATAACGGGAGGTGCTCCAAGGTTAAGCAACTCGTCCAAGGGCACCGTAAAGAGGATGTTTGATGAGTTGACATTCGTCGGCAAGAAAAAGGGGAACACCTTCAACTCTAGCCCACATGTTAGGGGAACCTTAACGAGATCTTTCCTTTGTTCATAACGGATACGATCCTTAATTTTGACGTCTAAAAGATATTGATTAACAACCCTAACTTCTGCGACATTATGTGGTTGAAGAAGGAAATCTTTGGCCATATGAAAGGTCCGATCTACAGGGCTTCCATGGCCTCGTAACCCGCCCGTAAGGGGGGTGTAAATAGCTGATGGGCACCTTAGGGGAAGGAAGAGATACCAATACTATTGATTCTGAGTTCCTGGTTGTTCTTTGCAAGAGTGTTTCCAACTGCATCCTAGGCCAACTCGTTCCAGAAACACTGGACGTGGCGGGTTTCCCAGTCCACCTCAAGTTGAAGTATCATAACAAGTTTGATGCACTGATAAAAATCAGCGTCGACCTTTTTGGAGCGAAGACGATCTACAAGGCCTTACAACATGACCAAAAAGAAGGTGAAGCCAAAGCCATGAAGATCAACTTAGCCTCCTTAATCAGACAGTTGAAAGACATGACCATGCAAGCTTCCGCGAGTAAAGCAATTCGTCTCGGCCGGACAAACAAAAATGGATGATCTAAATATAGTCAAGAACAACTGCCACATATCCCGTGGACAACAAGGAGTGGCTATGCCACTTGGTTATATTAAATCCACGTTCTTTTTTGTAAAACAAAATGATCATAATGTATTATAAGTTATAACCATTTGATTAAGGAAATGAGTTTTTCACCAAATTATCTTTTTTCTTTTGTCATTACGAAAGAGAGCGATGAATCTTGGATACGACCAAATAAATTAAAGCCTCATCACAAAAAATCAAGAGTAATATCACCAATGCCAAAGACGTTTGACTAAAGAAATTAAAATTCCACGATACCAACAATGCGAAAAAAAAATGAAGCCTAGCAAATACAATAATATTGATACAATATTTGTGAATCAATTAAGTTGATACTATATTGAAGGAACTATTCAAATTTTATGTTTGACAATATCTCAAAAATAACTATGGGTTTTTTCTTTATCCACCTCTCTATGGGAGTCACCCCCAGCGAAAACCCCACTTTACCCCTGCTTCGGAAATGCATTTCCGAAATATTTTTTTTTCTAAATTTTTCCAGACTTTGGAAGTGTATTTTCGAAAAAATCCCAAAAATTTGAATTTTAATTAATTCGGAGATGCATCTCCGAAAAAACAAAAAAATCTAAAAATCCCAAAAATTAATTTTAGGATATAAATTAATTCATATATCATAAATTTGATACGAGTATAATTTATGAGTAATGAATAATAATTATATATTTTGATATAATTTATGAGTTATGAATAATAATTATTATATATTTCTATTCTGATTCATATTTTAAAATTTAAAATAATTTTAATTAAAAAATTAAAATAATTTTACTTATAAAATGAGTTATAATTTTTTATTTATATATTTATAATAATTATTATGTATTTACAAAAAAAATTAAAAAAAAGAGTGTTTTAATTTATATATTTATATATTTATATAATAATTATAATAATTATTATATATTTATATATTGTATATTTATATATTTCACTTACAAAATTAATAATTATTATTATATATTTATATATTTCTATTCTGATTCATAATTAAAAATGAGTTATAATTTTGTATTTAATTTAAAAAAATTAAAAAAAGATTTTGTCTTAATTTTATTTAATGAATAAATTTTATATTTAATTCTATATAATTCAAAATTTACTTATGAAATTAAAATGTTTTTGATTTATATAAGTTAATAAAATAATTTTTAACTTTAAAATTGTTTAGGAAATTTTGATTCACCTTCATTTTATACCTATTAATTGTATTGATTCACCTTGATTTTAATTTTTTAATAATTATTGAATTCTTTCGGAAGTGTATATCAGAAACATTCCAAGACCAATTTGGTCTTGGAATATTTCGGATATGCATCTCCGAAGACACCCCTCTCCCAAAAAAAGGTGTTTTCGGAAATGCATCTCTGAAAACTTAAAAAAGGGGGTATTTTCGGAAATGCATCTCCGAAAACACCTTTTTTTCGTGTTTTCGGAAGTGCATTTCCGAAATAAGACAAATTTTGAAGAAAAAAAATGCGTTTCGGAAATGCATTTCCGAAATAAGGGGTATTTTGGGTTTTTCACCAGGTGACCAAGAAAGTAGAGAGGTGGGTAAATAAATTTCCATAACTATGTTCAAACTAGCGAAAAACCAAAAGAAATGAATGACTGAAATTCTAAAGGATAAATTCATCTTTGTTTTTGATATATAACTAAGGCAACAATAGAAAACTTGAACCCTCTATAAACATGTTATAACAATGGGAATGAATTATGTGACTTAAATGTCAAATATAGAACAAATATCATTGACGATAACACATTTCCTTAAATTTTCTAGTCATTGTTCGTTTTTCTCATCCAATATTACTATTTGCACACCTATGAACCACAAGATCTCAAACATGACAACACACGTTTTTTATATACTACAGTTCTCATCTTTGCAAGTTTCAAGGCCAAAAAACCACATGATAAACGCATCATTTGTTTAGAATATGGCACAAAATTGGAGAAACAATTCAAATGAGTAGTTTCAACATTGCAGTTTCTCTTATCCTATAACAATTTGTGATCATCATTATCATGAATGATGAAGCCGTTAGTTTTTGAATATTCAATAATTAATAAATAGGGAAACGCTAATTCTTAGTCTGGTCCAACTTCAATAAGTAAAAATTTAACAACAAATTATTAATTAGCACTCAAGTCTCAAAGCCATACTACTACTAATTTTGAAACAGTCCCCCAATTACCTACAACCTTATTAAATGCATATGGCTTTGTTTTAACTTGTAATCAATTGCAACATCATTAACACCGACTTAATTTCACTAAAATTATGCCAGAATATAGGGGGAATTCTTTCATTGAAAATGGGACCATACTTGGAGATTATCATTTTCTTTTCCACTGTTTTAGTTCAGTTACCATGACAAGTTTTTGGGTAATTAGAATTTATATAACTACTATTGTATTTGACAATTTCACATAATTTTTTTAAAAAAACAAATAGTAGATTAAGTTTAGAAGTGTAGTTGGGCTAACTCATCATTACAAAACTGGTTAGTAGGGTGAGAATTGCCCCCACTTATAAGCACATGTTCAGGTCATATATTATCCGATGTCGGACTCTTAACACATCCCCTCACGCCCAGGACTAGACAACTGGAGTGTGGAAATAAATGGTGGGTGGTCCGAGCGGAAACCATAATAGGTGGTCCACCGGATCTTAAACCAGGCTCTGATATCATGTTAAGAAGTGTGGTTGGACCTAACTCATCACTACAAAACCGACTAGTAGGGTGAGGATTGCCCCCACTTATAAGCACATGTTCAAGCCATATATTATCTGATGTGAGACTCTTAATAGATTAGTAGTAATGAAAAACATAACAAACAATTGATAAAAATTATTGTATTGATGTATTTTCATTATTATAAATATAAGGTATAAAATAATAACTTGGAAGTAACACAAATAATATATTTAATATATATATATATATATATATATATATATATATATATATATATATAATTGAGAAAGATCTAATAAAATTTCATTAGAAAATTAAAAACAACAATTTTTTTTTTAAATCTTCAATGTTACTATTATTATGAGACAAATGAAGTAATTTAGAATAATAATTTTTTAGTAGTATTTATTTTTATATTTATATGTATACCTATTTATTTAAACAATTGAATTGTAGAATATGTTAATTATCAAAAAAGTTATAGTTTTATTTATAAATCAATTTACTTTTATAGATTTTTACATATACAATTAATATCTTATTTTATGTATTTTTATTTTTATAATATATAGCTAAGATTAATATTTATTAAACAATAGCTAATGTTTAGGTGATTCTAAGATCCCAAAGTTAAGTGGTATGCTGTTTATAAGCATACAGATTATAACAATTTGGGTGTCTGAGTTCTTTGCCTGGTGAATTTGGCACTCCTGGCCAAATATGTGACAACTTATATCAGGTGTGTTTAATATGTTGTGTGATATTTTATTCGCCAAATTTGGTGATCCTTTAGTTAACTCCCTTCATGGGGGTATTAGATTTCTTTTGGCCTCTATTTGGTGAAATGGTGTCACCCTTCTTGGGTCTATAGTTGAAGACTTTTTCCGATTAGTTTGCAGAAAACCTTAGGAAGAAAGTGGGAAATGATCTTCTTTTCTCCTTTTGGAAGGATCCTTAGGTTGTTCTCATCCCTCTTAAAGTCTAGTTTCTTAGGCTTTATAGTACCTCTGACCAATAAGATTGGCATGTTGGTGCGGTTGGGGTAGTTGAGAATGGAATTGTGACTTGGGAGTGTAAGTGGAAGAGAAAATATTTTGTTTACCAACATGAGATGGTGCCCAATATTTTATTATTTATTACAAAGGTGGCCTTTTCCTTGGTCTTTGATAGCTGGTGGTGGTTCCATTCGAAGGATGATATATTTTTTGTTTTCAATCTACTTATTTTACTCTACTTGAGCTCAAGGCCCTAATGAGAATTTGTTTAACATTGTGGGATTAATTGTCCCTCTCATTTGGGGTGGTTGGGCCCTTATAAGGTTGTATTGTTCTCCTAAAAACTTATTTGAGATGATATTCATACTAAAGAGAACATGCTTAAGCGAAGGGTGTGGTGTGGGTGGATCTTAAGGGACCTTTTTGTTCTATGTGTAGGGGAAAATTGAGTCTGTTCCCATCTTTTTTGACTTGTGACTTAGTAACGTCTTTCTGGTATAAGATTTTTTAGGTTCCTGGGTTGGTGCTTAGTGTTTCATAGAGATCTTGCGTCCCCTTTTAGGGTTTTTAGTTGGTTGGGGGCTAGGCCTAAGATCAGGAGAAACCTTTTTATGAATTGGCATTATATCATATAGTGAATACGGAAATCTTGGGATGATATCATGTTCTAATCTTCCCCTACCAGCATGAAGGATATGAAAGTTAAAAGCATATTTATACCTTGGAAATAGCTTCTTGGAAGGTATACATGAAACTCTTGTTCTTTTTCAGCTTGGCTTCTGAATATTATTCTTTTGTCTAAGCCAATAGAGGGAAAATTGGCTTTCACATTGCAATTGAGATTTACAATGATTTTTTCCAAAGGATTCTTTTTTTATTGATGGTGGTCCCGCTGTTATGATATCTAGCTTGCCATATCTGTTAAAGCGAGATTTGGACACAATTTCTCCTCTTTTTTTGGCACCAGTTGTTTTGGTTTGCTGGTTTGTATTATGAATAATTTTCTTTATTCATTTTTATGATTCTACTCCCTTGTTTTTTCCCCTTATTTAAGTACATTTATTCCCTATAATATACTCTCTAGTTTTTGGGGGGCCTAGTTGGTCTTATTTATCATATATTTCTCTTTATCGTTCAATAAAAAAGGAATTAGTTTATGACAATTTTTTTTTTGGATTTTCCTATATTATCTCCATTGAAAATAGTTTTATAAGTTCATGAGATAGTGAGATTATTAATTTAATTCGTTAAACTCAATCTCAATTGATAGTTAATGTTTGATTTAGTTATTTCAATATTGTTTCTCTAATTTTCGAATATATTTTTTATATTGGAAACGAAATGATAATAACAATCAAAAACTCATATTTGTTATATAAAAGACTCCAAATATAATAGGGGGTAGGGGTGTGAATGGTGTAGGTTTGAAAAACAATGTTCAGTTAAAAATTCGATGACAAAAATGTTTGTTTGAAAAAATATTGTAAACCAAACAAAGAATATGTAGCGAAATAAGTAAGGAAAAGGAAATCAGAGTAAAGGAAAAAATAAAACGCAGCAAAATAAATGAATAGAGGAAATATAAATAGATAAGGATTGAGGGAATTGCACTTGATATTTATAGAGGTTCGTGCTAACAGCTTGGTCTACCCCTCTTCCCCAAAACTTCTTCTTGAGAGTTTCCACTATATGTGTGAATTTTTATAGGTTATGTCCACAAACCTTCTTACAACTAAACATGAATTTTCACTAGCTACCCTCCAAACCAAACATGAGATTTTACATTAGGCTAAGCTCACAAACCAATAATAGATTTTGGTAGACAATCTTACGAACCAAATAAGAGGTTTTACACTAGGCTAAGCTCACGAACTAAATATACATTTTCACAAACAATCTCACAAACCAAACATGAGCTTTTAATATTTTAGCTTACAAACCAAACAACAACTTCTGACAAGAGATATTAAACAATAGATAAAATCCTCTTTTGGGTAAATTACAATACTAACCCCATCGCCAGAACTAATATAAACTTCACTTGATATTTTTCATTCTCAAATCACTAAGGTAATTTAGTAGAGAGCTAGAAAATGAGAAAGCATGTAGAAATACATTTTCTAGCGTGTTTTGAAAGTGAGGAGAGACACTCTATTTATAGGTGAATGTTGTGGCTCAAAAAGAAAAAATATTCACGGGACTATAAATGTCATAGATTTTAAACTATAACGTTAATCAATTATGAACTTCAAAATACGACAACCCTAATTCTCAAAATGTAAAACCTACAACGACTAGTCTCTCAATTGATTAGGAGTGTTCTCAATTGAATAAGAAACTTTATACTTTTTTCTAATCAATTGGCTAAGAGCCTTAATCAATTAGGCAATGTATACAAACTTGTGAATATTTAAGAACTCCCTTGACCAATCTCACAAGCAAGTTGATGGCCATTCTATAGTATTTAAGGTCCTTTAGAAAATTTGGAGAGGTTTAAAATACTTTTAAGTGAGTGTGTGCATGGACATTGTAATTTTAGAATTGCTCTAATATCTTTACAATACTCTAATCATTTAGATACGGGTCACACGAGCTTTCACACACACACACACCCATATATATATATATATATATATATATATATATATATATATATATATATATATATATATATATATATATTCTCTCTTTTATAATCTTTGAAGCTTCAAGACCTCTTACCTTATTCAGCAATTCACCTATGACTTGGTTTATTCTAATTGATGAGGTTTCACAGTGCTTCTTGATAGACGACATCATCATAGATTTTTTGACTAGAGATCATCAAACACTACTAAAAAAAAGCTCTTATAAAGTCGGACGCGAAATACATTTTACCTCGACAAAAGAATCAAGGTAACGAAGGGCATCATGAAAAGTAATGACTTAACTCCTTGGTTTTTAAAACCTCGAGGTAAAGGTTTATTATGGCATGGGTTCGAAACCCAGTTTCTGCAATTTTATTATTTACAAAAACTAGCGCCTTTTTTTATCTCGGTTTATCATAAAAACCAAGGGGTCATTAGTTTTTTATAGTAAATCTCGTTACAATGTTTACCATAATATTACATTTTTTTAATAAAACTCATTACAATGTTTACGAAGAATATTACATTAATCATCCATGAAAATCATATGTTAGATCTCCAAATCCTTGATATTCTGGGAAACTCTTTCATGTACGGATCTTGCATGTATTTGATTATGGTGAAAAAAAGGGTAAGATAATTAAAATCAAAAATCAAAAATATTTTTGGTGCAATAAAAATTTAATAGAACAAACCTTGAACCCAGATGATTTTTTACTCTTGCAATTCATCAAAGAAAACTTTTCCAAGTTTTCTTAGGTTTCATATGTTTCATTTACATTTTCAAAATCGTAAGAGAACTTATATAATTGGACGTCCCTTAGGTTTCACGCGGATCACTAATGGTGGATTCTTAAGCGTTGATAACCTTTAAATGGACGACAATGATTTGTTTAAGACCGTTGATTGAAAATAGTGAAAAAAACACTTGACTATCATCTCGATTTTTAAAACAACTGAGGGGCTAGAGTAAAATAATTTTATTTTACAAAAATAGTTATATTGTTTACTCAAAATATCAAAAGTGCATTGTATGCAACAAATCTTCGCAGAAAGAATGTTTACGTAGAATATTAAAAATACATGTCCAGGTCCCATACAAGACGCTAGAGATTTGCACTTGAATATCAGACCTGAATTCACCAAGATTAATTGTTGATGCTATCATTATCAGTGCTTTTACTAGCGTATACAATTTGCATGCTTGGAATGCATCCAACTTTTAATTAGGTGTTTGTTCCAAAAATTGAAAAATATTTTTTCAGCACTTGCAATCCATTAGTAAAGACCTTTAGGGATAAATCATAGTTGTTCAAAACCTTCAACAACAACAACAAAAATATCAACACCATTGATTGAGATGGATTGCAAAAGCTAAAAAAATATTTTGTTCAAGGTAGAAGAACATTATTTTTCAGTTTTACAATTCATCCTAAAAAAATGATGCAATCAACGGTGGGGCGACTACAAATTAGATATCATTAGGGTAAAATCAGTTCAATGAATTAAGTCATTTATTTTACAGTTGTTAACAAATAAAAACATAAAGTGCATTAGTTGAGATTCGAAGCATGTCCTGGATGGTATATCACTTCGGTTTTTATAAAAACTGAGACAACAAGTTTTTTTTTAAAAAAATATATAAATGGCGCGCCTTAGAATAAAACCTCAATTTTTTTTCTGGATGACGTGAATACTTCATCATAAAAAAATATTATTTGTTGAACGTTACTTGACATTAAGTATTGTCTATTGACTTTACAAACAGAACAACTTGATCATCTCGATATAACATCTTTAAAACATCACTTCAGATGAAAATTTTATATCATAATATTGTCATCATCAAAACTATTAAAATTATCCCAGTGTTACAGACACTATACCTACAAACACATAAATTCACAATACTCCTTCATATACATTTTAACATTAAACCACTGTCAATTATTTTTTCATTTATGTATGTACTAATTCAAATACACACATAAATAAACATAGTTAAAATATATAAAAAATAACAAGTATTCTTTATTTACGAAAAATAAATATTAATATTATTAATATTATAAATTCAAAATATTTGTCAGTCAAATATAATTTAAATGAGAAATATAATTTAAATGAGATGACTGTGAGCTTTTTCCGCTTAATCATAAATTTTAGATTCGAATTTAGTCTTACGAACATAGCAATGTTACATCTTTTAAAGAAAAATTTTACTGTCTATTATCATCGTATTCGATTTAAGATATTAATTTTTATAGTTACGCGCACACATAATACGATAATGCTAACTTTTTTAAAGAAAATTCTGCCGCTTATTATGATCTTCTCCGACTTAAAGAATTAATCTCTACAGTTAAACATAAAAGATATCTAATTCCTACCAAAAAAGTTAAAAATATTTGTCTTGTTGATTCATGTATCATAAATTCAATTGAGTCAAAAAAGAAATGTATCATAAATTCAACATTGTAAAATAATATATTATTATATGTAATATAAAATATTATCTTTTAATATCATAATTATTTACTAAAAACAAATAATACAATTGTTTTATGAAAAACTAATTCTAGTTCAATTTACCATATGTTCAACCTTAAAATACTTTTTAAAATTTTATTCAATATAATGCATTAAAATCAGTCAAACAATTATTTAATTATTATGTTAATTCAACCAAACTTAGACCAAATTGTTCAAATATTTCAAATTAAAATAATATATTTTATTATAATATTCACAAAAACTATTTGATTGACTCAAATTTAGATACATAGTAAAATTTTAATAATTTTCCAAACCAACCAAATATTATTATTAGTACTTGTTGTGAGATCTAAGGGTGAATAGCACTATGATATATGAAAGTGATGAGAGAGATGTTTTGTGATGACTGAATCTAACATGTCTCAAATGAAATAATAATAAAAAAGTCAAACATTTTATGCAATTAAGAAAGTTTTGGTTTCCTAAAAGGAGTCAGAATTCTAACGCATGCTTTTACTCCTTTTCCCCTCATTTTATTATTGCATTTATTGTACAAGTCATCATTAATAATATTATGAATATTATTATTATTTTTATTATTTTTTTAAATTATTTTAATTATTATCTCTACATGCACAACCTCTATTTTTCATGATAAATACAAGAAACCAATTACAAAAGATTGAAATTTATTCACAAAGAATAAGACCAAACCCAATATTTAAAACTCTCCACTTTCCTCTTTGACTATAATTCACAAAAACTTCAACCTTTTTTTTTCTTCCTCTCTTATTTTTCATTATCTACCATGAATGATGATGGTAATCACAAAACATCCACGTTGGATCTTAATCTTCAACTTGGATTAGGATTCCATGTGGAAAAAAATGTGAACAAATCATTGGTTAATTCAAAAAATGATTTGGCCTTTGAGTTGAGTTTGAAGAGAGGCTATGTTGAAGAACAAGTTGAAGAAGAAGATGAAGAAATTGCTATTAACACCTCCAATGACAGGAACGGGTGCAGTAAGAAATTGAGGCTTACAAAGGAGCAATCTACCATGCTTGAAGATGCTTTCAAGCTTCATAACACCATCAACACTGTAATATATTATTCTTTCAATTTTATTTTTCTTTAATTTTCAATTTTATAAAATAGATTTAATTTAATTTTTTGATTAATTGTTTATTATTTCAGTTTTTTTTATTGTATATTGATTTTTTATTGTCATTAGTTTTGTTTTCATATTTATTAGAAATTAAAGGATTCAATTTAATTTTTTGTTTCGGTTTCACATGCAGGCTCAGAAACGGGCACTTGCTGAGAAATTGAATTTAAAGCAAAGACAAGTTGAAGTTTGGTTTCAGAACAGAAGAGCAAGGTATTCAATTTTCAAACTTTTATATGAATTTTCATTTTTAGGTGTTCAATTTTGTTCTGATCTTAATCATTCAATAAAGCTTTTGCCAATGTGAATCAACATAATTTTTTTCCTTATCGTTAAAACGATAAATAATAATATCGTTATTAATAATTTTTGTCGCGATTGTTTTCGCGGCAATGAGTTTTTTTTTTAAATAATTATAAATTTTCCTTTTACTCAATAGTGTTTTATTATTCCTGATTCTGGTTTTTTGAATGATGTGTTTCATCATTTTTTCCTGACTGCCGCTGAATTCATAGACAAAATATTGTCTTTTCAAAAAAAAGTTTGTGTTGGTAAATTATCCAATTTATTATTTGTTGACTAAAATAAAATAAAAATACTACTTAGTTTGGCACACAGTATATATCATTTTCGAAATTACACAAAAATTTAAAAAATGTATTTAATTCTTTACAAAAAGAGGTTTTATGTTACTTTACAAAATCACATTTTATTAATGGCATATAAAAAAAACTTTAAGAAAGATATAATAAATAAAAATAATTTTTTCTTTAAAAAATAATCAAGGGGTATAATAGTAAAATCAATATTAATGGGTCATTGATATTTTGAAATAAAAAGATCACTTTCAATATTTTTTAAAATTTTTTAATTTTTTTTTTCAATTGTATAATGTAAATAATATTAGTGTACCACTTTCACTTTTAATTATTTTATATTTATAATAATTAAGATATGGTCAAAATAATAAGCAAAAGCAATACTTATTATGATATGAAATGAATTGTATAAAAAATCAATACAATTGACAATTTCAAATAAATCTTATAAAATAAGGAAAATAATTATCTTAAATTCCATTAATTAATTTTTTGATTAGATTGTCCACCACTAAAATATTTTAGACTAAACAACATAATATTTTTGTCTTGACTTTGACTTTTCAGGACTAAGCTAAAACAAACAGAAGTAAACTGCATATTCCTAAAGAAATGTCATGACAAACTAAGTGAAGAAAATCAAAAGCTGAAGAAGGAATTAGAAGAGTTACGTGCATTAAAAGTTGTTGCACCAAACACAACTCAATCATCCTCTAAAGCTGCAGATTGGAACATTTGTTCATCATGCAAGAAAATATGGAAGCCCAATGAAGAAGAAGATGTGGTTAGAAAGAGCAGCCATAGCACCATAGAGTTAGATTAGAGGCTATAATAATAATAATAATAATAAGATTTAATTTAATTAATTGATTAAGAATATTATTATTGTTATTATTATTGAAGTGTCATAATCAGTCCATGCATCAAATTATGTTGTATAGGACTGCGGTAGGGTGGATAAAGATATTAGATATCTTTATTAAATGGGATTTATCAGAGTTAATTGGTAACAATTTTCTTTGATTTGTTTTGTGGTTTTTGAATGTAAATGAATAAATGAATGAATAAAATGTGATGTTAGTGGAATGGTACGGTTTGAGTACGTGTTTAATGGTTTGTATGACTATTTCATTTTGTTTATTTCTTTAATGTGAAAATATAGTGAAGAATGAAATTGTTTTATATAGTAGTATTTGTCATCTATGATGTGTGGTATGAGTATTTGCGTTGAAATGTATGTAATAGGAAACATCGCTTTCATAATATGAAAAACAATTTGTATCTAAGAGCAAACACGTTGATAAAGAACGAGACACGAGAGTCCAATCTAATGCAAAGTCTTTTCTTTTTTAAAATTCAATTATTGAAGTTACTAAAGAAATGCGATTTCATTTTTAAGCAAATGAGGTAGATAGAGCTGCAACAACACCCAAGTACTTATAATAAATAAAAAAACATTACAAAATATTATGGACAAACTACTTGGTGTGAAAATAGAAAACAAACAAACTAAAAGGTAATAGGGAAATCCTGCAAATAACCAAATAAGCAAATTTAAATTCATAGTCAGACACTTGTGAACCTAGGGTTGTTAATTGGGTCGCTCCAGTCCAATCCCGTTCACTTCAGAGAGCTAAAACATATAAAGGAGTTGAAGTGAATCAGTTCGATTATTTTATAGACTATCAAAAATGATCTCAACCGAGTTTTTAATAGGCTTTGTGGTCTGATGGACCAGTCAGTCCCTTATTTAAATATTATAATTTTAAATTTATAAAAATGATGTAATGAATAAAAGCTACATAAGAGTAATCATATACTTAATTAAGTGATTTTAAAAATATTAATAAAATATTAACATCCATATATGTGAATACCACAAAAATATCTATGTAAAAATAGAGAGAAACGGAATATTATCTCAAATCCTTATCAAACTTTTCCTTCCTCTCACAATCATTTCTTTAATCACATCGTCTTGAAAAATTATCTTCTTCCTCTTTAAATTTTCTTTTTTCTCTAAAATTAACTAAAATTATTTTATAAATTGGTCGTCCCGACCTGACCCATGAAAAATACAAACCTGGTGGGCTGAGCCAAAAAGACAGGTTGTGTTTTTTAAAGTTTTTTGCAACCCGGCCCACGATAAAAATATTGGGCTCGTGGGTCGGGCCGATGGATGGGCCCATTTTCTACAGCTTTACATGCACCACATGTACAATTTAGCGAATCCGCATAAGAGCACAAAATTGCCAAAAAAAAAAAATGTGTGAATTGACTATCACCAAATATAATTTTTTTTAAATGACAAATGAACTCGATCGCCAACACGGGAAAAGATTCTATAAACAACAATTCACTAACGAGTAACAAGCAATCACAATCATTTCTAACCCAACATTATGAGACACTAAACCCCGCCAAACCTAGACATGGAAGAGACAACTAATCAAACCCAACAAAGAACTAGTCGCATCTAGTTGAATCAAAAAACTCAGGACTGCAAGAGCAATGAACCCATGCTTCACAAAGCTAACCATGTAATTTCTTACCATATCCAAATTCACAGTTTTGTAGCCATGTGCACCAACCCCAGAGCTACTTGATGACAGTCCATCACACTATATTCTTAGTAGTAAATTTTGTTATTTTTAAGCACTTTTATTATTAATATGTTTCTATATTGTGGATTTTTAATAAAGATTCTAAAGATTCGTGAAAAAGGTTAAACCGAATCGAAATCATCATAATCAAACAAATTTCATAGTATTTTACTATGAAAGTTACGATGACAAAGCAATTAGATGACTAACACACAAAGAATTGAAGGAAAATATAGAAAAATTGCTAAAGACAATCAAAAGTGGTACACATATACCTTACAACGATGTTATCCAACTAAATGGCCAGGGTGGCTCTTATAATAACACATTGACATGATTTAATTTTGTTAGAGAATTGCAAAATTGCCAAATATGAGTAATCGAACAATAATGGCGTGGTTATGTCTTACAGTAGTGCGATCTACTGTTTTTGAATTTTTCTCTATATATCATAAACATGTTTCATAAAATATGTTTTCTCTATAAAGTTTTTTCTCTAAAGCATATTTCTCTATAAATTGAAAGATGATGGACTTGGGAGAAAAGCCGATTCTTTTAGAAATGTCTTAGATTAAATTGTACATTATGGGAGAAGTTAAGGCGCATGGAGGCCCACAAACTGAAGGACTTGATAAGTACGGTGCATTGCTACATTAATTATGAAGAGAAGCTACTAGCTGATGGAGGTAGTTGAGCTATGGAGAGGACAACAGAATTTTAATTAGAATTAAGGTGGAGAGGTAGAATTAATGAGAGTTGAAGGGGTTAGTGGATTAATAAAAATAATAGGGTTTTATTTAAATAGAGAAGGAAACTAGATTTAGGAGATGTTTGGAAAGAAAAAGTTGTTAGTAGAGTCAGAGAGAACCCTAGTATATCAATAAGAAGGAGAAAAAGGAGAGATCTCATTGTTGTAACTTGAAGCTTACTGCGAATACGAGGCAAGGGGGAAATGTTCATACAATGGGTGTTTAATTATGAAGGATAGAGAGAATTCCTTGTCCACTTCCTTTTTCCCTTTCTATTTGTTTCCATTGATGAATTTTGAGATGGTTTGGGCAAAACCTCTCTTGATTGTTGTGTTATGATGTGAAATTCGTGCTCTAATAATAACTGATTTTTGTTCAAATTTGTATGAGTAATTTTGAGTTTGATGTTCATGCTGATATGTTTTGATTTGATGAGCTTGATGATGAATTTTTGGCTTAATTGATGAAATAAATTACTAATTTGTGTAGTATGATGTGTTAAATGTTATGTAATTGATGTATGAGGTTGAATGAGTAGGACTACCTCATAGTAACTTTCAAAGAGGATAAATGAGTAGTCGAGGTTGTGAATTTAATGTTTTACTTATTTTGTAATGTTATATGATGGTTAATAAAGATGAAATAACTTTTAATTGTTGTGATTGATTGAATTCATGAATACCTCATAAGGAGGGATGCTGATATTGATGGTGAGATGAGTATAGATGAGTAAATATATATATTTTTTAACTATTATGTTGAATTTATATTGAATGACTCATGAAGAGGAAAAGTGTTGAGTATTAATGTTGAGTTTTTGTTTCGAGAGGAACCAATGATGAGTATTAGAGTTGGAGGTTGAGACGAGTATTGCATTTATTTGTGTAGCCTTCATGCATCATATATATGTCAGAGTTTAGGTTATGATTATGGTCCTACGGTGATAGACCTGGTCTTGCGGTGATGGTCCTATGATGAACTTGGCCTTGCGATGATAGTCCTACGGTGATGGACTTGGCCTTTGCGATGATAGTCCTACGCTGGTGGACTTGACCTTGCCATGTTGGATGTTTTAGTAACATACCTCTGAATATATGAATTTCGGTACCATATACATTGGAGTAGATGAATGTATTATCAGCCCCTATTTGTTTTCTTGTGTTTTTCTTTATGCCTGTGATGTAGATACCCAGTTAGGTTCCGAAGTGCATTAGATGTTTCTTGTGTTCGGAAGATGGTGTAGTAGGCCTTCTTTGCTTACTGTTTTCTATGTTGTTTAGTTTCCACGAGTCTCTCTGATGGTGTAACACTTGGGTTGGGATTATTCTATGTTTTTCCACGAGTTATTGATGTTATTTGATTCATGATTTGAATAAAACTGATTTTATTTTATGAGAAAAAAGAAGATGTGTTTTAATTGTTTAATTTCACTGCTATCTTATTTCATGTCGAGAAAGATGTTTATGCTGATAAAATGTAGCACCCTTTTTGAGTAATTGTTTTCGCATATTTTATAAATTAAGCGCTTGGGGTTTAGGGTGTTACAATCAGCACCGACTTATATTAAGAATATAAGGTTTTCACAGTTTTACAAAAAGATAAGAGGGAAGGAGAAGCTAGATCCATGGAAATCAATGTGACTCCTTGAGGACACGATTATTCAACCATTCACCCAAAAATCACACCACTTCGGCTAGAAGAATAGAAGTGGCTAATCCGGGGAAGACTAAGAACAATTGCCATCAACCTTGAGGCAAACAAGTAGTGGCGTGGCCACCTGGTTATGATATATTTGTGTTCCATTTTTTGTAAATAAAAATGATAATGATGTATTATAATCATTCAAGTAAAGAAATGAGTTTTCACTAAAATAACAATGAGTTTGAGGTGCAGCTAGAAGGATTGAAGCCCCCATCACAAAGACTCAAGGGAGCGATCACAAACGCCACATGCGTATGACTAGAGCAACCAACCCCATAATGCTAAAATACAAATGTAAATACACCCACACATACAAACAATGAAAGCCTCGAAGATGGAAAATAACCATCTCACTCCCCTCTAAGTAGCTAGAGACTCTAGAGGCCGCGGTGGGTCCACTTATACGCCAATATTGAACCAGGTTTTCATTTGTGGGCATGGAAAGTGGTACCGTCCCTTGGAGGGGTACGCTCCCCGGAGATGTCTAATGAACTTAAAGCATAACACTCTAGATTTCATCCAAATACCAGTTTTGCTAAATGGTAAGGTCGTTAACCAATTTATCAAGATTTTCCATATCTTGATGTATGCAGTTAGGTAAGAAAACATCTCCCTGACCAGTAGAACTGAAGGATAGAGCAGTTAATATCTGATGAGCATGGTAAGCCATTTTGACCAACTCCCTTTGATGAACTTCTTTAAAGATCCATAATAAGTAAGAATAATTTTCATCAAATGTTGAAGAATGGAATTCTCTATCCATCCTTGGATCTGGACTAGCCAATAATCATGGTCTAGATGAACCCACATAGAGGACCACCTACCTAAAGGTCTAGGCTAAAGACATTTATGAAGAGTACTCTTAGCCAAACCTCTTTTATTTCAACAATGGAAGTTAGCCTTTCCTCCATTCCCTAACTAGGAGATGACAAATTTTCATCTACCACAACATGATTAGGGGAATCCCAAATCTCTTTTCTAGCACAAGGAGGAATAGTTTGCACAATCTTTCCTAGAACCAAGCCAGAAGGTGTTTCGACAGGCGTTCCTGAGGTAGAAACTCCTTTAGCATAAGGCGTATTTGTAATTTCAACTAAAAGGACAATGAATCAAATTTCCTTCCTTAATCTTCACAGGGCGTCTTCACACTTTATGGTATCTACACTGACTAGGAAGACATTAGAAGAATTTCAAGGGAAAGAAGTAAAGGGGAAAAAATTGCCAGAGCCACTTACCAAATATTTTCTTCCTTTCCCCCTTGGATTTAGCATCCACATGCCCACAGGATTATATGCACCTTTTCAACCTGGTTTTGGATGTCATGTTGGTCGAAACAACTCCTCATACATAACCAAGTTCTAGATATAAGACCACCAAATGAGTTTTCAAGTATAACTCCTCCAGGGACAAGTCTTTCTCCCGATACCGATACATTACAGCTCTTGTTAAGAAGTGACTGAGTCCAAAACTTACGAAAGGTGTCTGAACATGTATATGAAGCACTATGCTCCTGACGTCAGACCTTTGCATGAGCTTCCTCGTTAAGAGGAGTGATCAAGAAGAAGAGATCCTTAAAAAATTTCATGCTGTCAGAGTAAGCCTCAAAGTACTTGACATTTTGTCTCAGACAAAGCAGACCATAACCATTTGTAGACTTAGCACTACTTTGTATCTTGAAGAGGAGGAAAAACAACGTCACAACCTGCATGTTCCCCCTATATTCATATCAATGCTGAAATACTTTGACAAATTCCCAACTCTCAAGATGGAATTATGAGGGGGTAAATAGCATATGGTTCAGGGCACCAACTTCAAAATCGTTAAAAGGGAGACGATAACCGATGAGAGAGATTATGAATTCATGGAATGGAATATTAGACCCACCATATTGACTAAATATCCTATGATTCTCATTGGGGAAACACACCTCAATATTTTGTTGGACCAACGTCAATTACCGCTTTAGTGAAAGCGCCACCATGAGAGAAGACCAAAGCAATCGCCAATATCTCTTAACTCACCTAATATCTTGAAATATATTTGCTGGCCTTCTTGGTCAAAATTTATGTAATAATCATGATAAAGTATGTTAAGAAACTAATGCAGGTGTGACGCAGATAGGAAACAAACTCAAGCGTTCATTATCCAAAAAATCCTGAAAAAGGATAGGACAAGGGCGAAAGCATAAAGCTCAAATATTAAAACTCAAGAGCATAGCAAAAAATCATATATGAAAAGATGAAACCGACGAGAGAAGTCTCTTGAGCTTGAACCAACGTTTGTACAAGAATATTTCCAAAGAGAAATCAAAGGAAGAAAAACACTTTCCTTCGCAAAGTCAATAACAATAAAAAAAGGAAACAAAGATGCTTTGAAATCCTTATATACTCCCATAGAATGTTGAGGATCTTTCAATCATTTCACACTACAAACAATGAATATTTAACCAAAATGATTCGAAAGATACTCAAGCACCATAATGAAAGGATGAACATTATTACTGACTAGAGTAGGGATATGTGTCATTCGCTCTCAACATCACCACGCTCTTCGTGAGGAAAGTATTTAATGCACTTATTCCTAAGGATGACGATGCCCAACATCTATCTCTCCATGGCCGAACAAGAACACTCATCACAAACCCTCGCCTTGTAGAGAAAAAACAAGGGCTTCATGGGATTGTTATGGGCTGCTGATCGGTAAAATAGCAAGTGTATTATTTTGCCTTTTGTAATACTAAGGGAAAATGCCCCGAATGTCGAATCCCAAGGACTGCTTGACGAATAAGAGTTTTATCAATATTTCAATTAAACAAAAGTTCAAAAGGGGTATTGGTTGGTTTTGAATAAAAACAATTATAGTAAATAGTTAAAGTACAAATGAATTAGACAGGTATGAGTAGGATGTTAGGGATGGTGAATGATTTGCTTATGCAACAAATATAACTATATCTTGCAACAATGGTTTGCTCAATTGACTATCAGTTCTTAAGGTTTATTATTCCCAAGTCCTCAGGTAATAATTCTTTAATCCCTCAACCTAATCCTATGTCCATAGAAAATTACGGTTGATATTAATCTTTCCAATACCAAGAATATTCTGATTATTGAAGGGTATTCCTAGTCCTAGGTAATATTTACTAGAATATATTCTCAGACAGATCATGAACAACAGCTTGTTCGGCTTAATTGTATCACACAAAATCAATTTCCGTTTGTCCGACAGAAAAAGTAATAAAGCAGTAAGAGAACAAATCAATGTAGAACAAACCAAATTATCTTTGCAAAAATATAAATTTATTCATTACAGATCAAAATCAGGGTCATCCCCTAGCATTGGGGGGTTTAGCTACTCATAACAATAACAAAAAACATAGTTTTGATTGTAGACATTACAGATCAATGAAGGAATCAGATCTTCAATGGAAAAAGCTCATGGAATTCTTCACTCCTTGCATCAACCTTGAATTCTCTAGCCTCTCTAATGTATTTTTGCACCCAAAACTATCCAACCCTTGTCCAAACGCACTTTCCTTCTTCTATTTCGGAGTTTCTGGGCTTGCAGACAGAAAGGCCTAAAATATTTAGAGGGGACGCGTGTGGACACGCGTGTGGGCTCATGAGACGCGTCCAGGGACGCGTGTGAGCAGAGGGTTGTATTTTCCTTGCTTTTCCTCTACCAAGGACGCGTGTGAAAATGCGTATGGACTCGGGAGACGCGTCCTGGGACGCGTGTGGGCAGGAGGTGCACTTTTCGCTTTGCTGAACACGTTTGGGCACGCGTGTGGGATGAGAAACGCGTCTTGGGACGCGTGTGACCAGAGAAGTGCATTTTGGCTTTTAGAAACGCGTCTGGGGACACGTGTGACCAGCAGATGTGCTTTTCTTCAGTTTTTCGCCTTTTCGCACTGATTTCTCTCATTTCCTTCATCTGAGCCAACAAACACTTAAACACAAAACCAAAGTACAAAATGAAGAAAAATGAAATAAAACATAAAATATAATACTTCAAAAGTAACTAAAAACAACTATAAAAATATGTGTGAAAACCACTGATCAAACTCCCCCAAACTTAAATCGTTGCTTGACCTCAAGCGACAATTACAAGAGTTAATGACCTTCAAAGCACACTGGTGTTCATACGTGAGATATCCGTATGTATTGATCAAGAAACAGTATGTCCGACATTCACATGACGCGACGAGTTTCTGCTACAACATTAAACCTTAAGCTCCCCTTTCGGATACCTCTCCAACTATGCTTTGCACTTAAGTCTCTTTCCGATTTTCCTCCTCTTTCATTCGGACAATCACATTAAGGCACTGCATTTCTTATAATAATCATCACATGCATGAGATGAATCAAGGCTTTTTATTTTCTTTTTTTGGCACCAAACAAGCAGCATTTACTACTTTTTAATTACTGATGAAATTTTCAAACTTTGTAGTTATATATTCTCCTTTTGGACGACGTTTAGGGGTCAATCTCCTTTGGGCTAAATAACCGGGTGAGGGTTACCCAACTTAGCGAGTTGATTGCCTTTTAACGCCTTTTCATCATTTGGTGCCAACTTTATATATTTTTTTCTCAACCAGTCATCATGCACGTGAATCTGAATTATGCTAGACCGTGTCAATAAACTACTCGAGGAGTACTTCTCAAGAGACAAGTACTATGGTGAAAATCTACACGTTAGACTCGTATTTCTTTTAGGGAACCAAGGGTGTTTAAACAAAACTCTTCTTGTCACATTATTCCAAACTTCCTGTCCTCAAACAATCCTCCCTTCATCTCTATATACTATTCCCGATCGCTCTTTAAGATCAAAACTCTTCAAAAAATAAAAATTTCGGTCAAAATTTGGGACAAACATGATTTTGTAGGTCTTACACATATTATAGCAGTAATATAAATTAAAATGCAAAGAGTAAAACCTCCCCCAAACTTGAACGAAACATTGGCCTCAAGTTTTAGAACAAACCCGAGAAAGGCGACTCATAAAGGGTAATGCACTCCATAGCTTCCGCTTGAGATGTCCCTTTTATTTCCCGAAAGACAAACAAAAACAAACAAAGAAAATGAAAACTTAGTTAATAAATGTGTGGGTTGCCTCCCACGAAGTGCTTCGTTTAACGCCGCATGGCTCGATGGTCCATTACCCTTTATTATGAAGGGTATTTTCTTTTCCAAACCTGGTTTCTTTTCACCTCCGCAACCAAGAACTCATGAAGATGAAAAGCATGGACAACTTTTCTCTTCAACTCACTTTCCACATTCTTCTTCTTACCTTGCTCTTTCTCTTCCACTTTCTTCTTGACTTCCTTAGCCTTCTTAGGACTTTTGATAGCTACATAAGTTGGTTCCACCCTAGAGGCTATGCTTGAAACTTTTTCTTGGAGATGTTTAGGCCTTTTGTCTTTTTCTTCACTTTCTGTCATACCAATAGAAATTTGATCATTTACAACCGCTCTATGTTTCTTAACTCCTAACATCTTCAAGGTTACTTCTTCATCAAATGATTTCAGCATTAGTGTCCCTTTTTCAATGTCGAAATTGCAGCGGCATGTCGACAAAAATGGTCTCCCAAGAAGGATATGAGTTTCTTCATCTTCCGGAATGTCCATGATGTGGAAGTCAACAGGGAATACAAACTTATCAACCTCCACTAGTACATCTTCAGCTACCCCATATGATTTCTTAATGGTGTGATA
This sequence comes from Vicia villosa, assembly GCF_029867415.1. Lineage (NCBI taxonomy): Eukaryota > Viridiplantae > Streptophyta > Magnoliopsida > Fabales > Fabaceae > Vicia > Vicia villosa. The sequence continues at coordinate 114,763,391 of NC_081183.1, read as the reverse complement.
AGCGAACCTTAACTTTGTCTTACTTTCACTAATCCTTCCCAATTCAAGCTTTTTGAAAATTGATAATGGCATTAAACTCACACTAGAACCAGAATCGATGAGTACCTTTTTAAATATTATATTCTTGATAGTTCACAGTATCGCCACCGCTCCAGGGTCTTTCCTCTTGATTGGGATCTTTCTTGCTGACGAGACTATACCACACTTCTCAGTTTCAGTTTTTGGTTCTCATCCCATTGATCTCTTTTTCGCCACCACCTCCTTCATAAATTTCTTATACAAGGGCATGTGCTCAAATGCTTCGAAGAAGAGTAGATTTACCTCTAAATTTTTGAACAACGCAGTAAACTTCTCAAAGTCTTTCTCTTTTGAATCCTTCTTTGTCACTCTGGAAGGGAAAGGTAGTTTGATCACCAGTTCAACATCTTTCTTATTTTTTTTCTTCAAATGGTTTAACTAGTGGTACCACAACTTCTGGCTCTTTCGGATTCTCTCTTATTTCCAAATCCACCTCTATTACCATGGGGTCATCTATTTCCTCTTTCTTTTTTTCGATTCTAACACTTTTTTACTCCTTGTTGTAACAACATTAATCTTCTCTTGGTCTTTCGGATTTTTCACAGTTGAGCTCGGAAAGGTACCTTGTGCCTGTAGAGTGAGATGCCGTGCTATTTAACCCACTTGAACTTCCAGATTTTTGATTGAAGTTGTGGTGTTCCTGTGGTTTTTTCTTGTCTCTTCTTGAAACTGAGAGCATTGTCTAGCCAATCTCTCGATAGCTACCTCCCACTCCGCCTTCTAAGGGCCTTGTTGTTGTTGATCTTTCCACGAGAAATTTGGATAATTCTTCCGCCCAAGATTATAGGTGTTAGAATATGGATTGTTTTGCCTCAAGAATTTTATTTCTTCAATCTGTTTTGGAGTAGCAACACAGCATACAGTTTGGTGAGGACCATGGCAAATTTCACAACTTACAGGTTAAACTTGTTGAACTTGAGCCACCTGTTGTGTACCTATGTTCATAGATTTCAGTTCCTTTTCAACTTCTGCAGCTATAGCATCTTCAACCCGAATTTTTGAAGTTTCCAGCTTAAGATCAATGATTCCTTCCGGTTTGCTAGCACACCTGTCATACAGCTCCAAATGCTCATTTGCAGCTATTGCTTCAATGATTTTTATGATGCCGGAGGCTATTGTGAAATTTGTTGACCCTCCAGCTGCTGTATCAATCAACTGCTTCGTTTTCATTCTGAGCCCATTGACAAATACTTGCATCTGTTCAGTCTTGTCCATATTATGAGTGGGACATGCTACTAGAATTCTTTTGAATCTTTTGTAGGCATCTCCTAAGGGCTCACCCTCTTTCTGCTTGAAGTTTAAGATGTCATACCTCTTCCTTATAAATACAAATGCGGGAAAATACTCATTCAAGAACGCTTTTTCCATCTCTTCCCATGATGTAATGCTGCCCGCTGGAAGAGAATAGAACCACTCTTCTACTTCTTCGGCCAAGGTGAATGGGAACATTCTCAGCTTCTTTGCCTCTTTTGTATGACCTTCAATTTTTAAAGTTGTACTCATGGTCAGAAACCTCTGCAGGTGTTTGTTTGCATCTTCATTAACCTTTTCGGTGAAAGGTTTTCTTTCAAGCTGATTTATCGTGCTCAGATGCAATTGAAAGTTGGCAGCATTCACCGGTTGGTTGACAATAGTTAGTCTACCCCCGACGTGTTTGTAGCACCATAGTCTCCAAGAAGTCTCTCTGGTGGTGGTACCTCGCCCATGATCTCTTCTTCACTTTCGGTGTCTGAACCAGAATGAACTGTAACCACTTCTTCCTTGGATTCCAGTTTAGCTTGACGAGCTTGTCTGCGCCTTGCGTGCAAAGTCCTTTCAATTTCTGCGTCAAAGATAAATTCAGCTGAGGCCTTACCTCGCATAAACAGATTAAACAATTATCAGAATGAGGAACAAAAGTAAAAATGTGCTGAAAATAAAATTTTAGTCGCGGAGCAACAAATTTCTAATTGAAATAAATCTAAAAACTCAATAATCTTCGGCAGTCCCCGGTAACGGCGCCAAAAACTTGATCGGTAAAATAGCCAAGTCTACTATTTTTCCTTTTGTAATACTAAGGGCAAATGCCCCAAATGTCGAATCTCAAGGACTGCTTGACAAATAAGAGTTTTATCAATATTTCAATTAAACAAAAGTTCAAAAGGGGTTTTTGGTTGGTTTTGAATAAAAACAATTACAGTAAATAATTAAAGTACGGATGAATTAGACATATATGAGTAGGATGCTAGGGATGGTGAATGATTTGCTTATGCAACAAATATAAATATATCTTGCAACAATGGTTTGCTCAATTGACTATTAGTTCTTAAGGTTTATTATTCCCAAGTCCTCAGGTAATAATTCTTTAATCCCTCAACCTAATCACTATGTCCATAGAAAATTACAGTTGATATTAAGCTTTCCAATACCAAGAATATTCTGATTATTGAAGGATATTCCTAGTCCTAGGTAATATCTGCTAGAATATGTTTTCAGACAGATCATGAACAACAGCTTGTCCGGCTTAATTGTATCACACACAATTAATTTCCGTTTGTCCGACAGAAAAAGTAATAAAGTAGTAAGAGAACAAATCAATGTAGAACAAACCAAATTATCATTGCAAAAATATAAATTTATTCATTATAGATCAAAATCAGGGTCACCCCCTAGCATTGGGGGGTTTAGTTACTCAACAATAACAGAAAACATAGTTTTGATTATAGACATTACAGATCAATGAAGGAATCAGATCTTCAATGGCAAAAGCTCATGGAATTCTTCACTCCTTGCATTAACCTTGAATTCTCCATCCTCTCTAATGTATTTTCGCACCCAAAACTGTCCAACCCTTGTCCAAACGCACTTTCCTTCTTTTATTTCGGAGATTCTGGGCTTGCAGACAGAAAGGCCCAAAATATTTAGAGGGGACGCGTGTGGACACGCGTGTGGGCTCATGAGACGCGTCCAGGGACGCGTGTGAGCAGAGGGTTGTATTTTCCTTGCTTTTCCTCTACCAAGGACACGTGTAGAAACGCGTATGGACTCAGGAGACGCATCCTAGGACACGTGTGGGCAGGAGGTGCACTTTTCGCTTTGCTAGACGCGTTTGGGCACGTGTGTGGGATGAGAAACGCGTCTTGGGACGCGTGTGACCAGAGAAGTGCATTTTGGCTTTTAGAAACGCGTCTGGGGACGCGTGTGACCAGCAGGTGTGCTTTTCTTCAGTTTTTCGCCTTTTCGAATTGATTTCTCTCATTTCCTTCAGCTGAGCCTACAAACACTTAAACACAAAACCAAAGCATAAAATGACGAAAAATGAAATAAAACATAAAATATAATACTTCAAAAGTAACTAAAAACAACTGTAAAAATATGTGTGAAAACTACTGATTAGCTGCCCATAATGCCAAAAATCACGGAAGCCCAATATCGGTGAAACTTAAATGACAATGCCGTAACAAGCGAATTTCATTTCCCTGCCAAACAGACGAACTTTCTCACAAAGTGTATCCTCGTCATCCTAGTCAATCTACGTCTGACTGCATTTCATGCCCCGTCACACATTCAATTTCTAACTAACTCTCATATTGAAAGAGAGGATCACGTCGTTTCTTAGATTTTCAAATCATTTTTCATTCAAACTTCACTTTTTATTCCTTTACTAACTTGAGCGTTGGAGTGTTAATCCTACATGTCAGCCCCCACTCTACCGCATAAGAAGCCTTGAACTATCATAAACACACTGTGAATTTAACCTCTTCGATCACTACTTAGTTCCAGAGCAGAACATTTACTTTCTACTTATAATAGCCATGAACTTCTTAAGGATGCGGCCTAGTTCTCTTAGATTAGGTTTCTCTTAGATGATTTTACCCTTACCAAGTGAAACAATATTATTCTTCTTGATTGTCTCTGCCATGAACCTCTGTTTAATCGATCATATGATATTATTTTGGTTTAATTCTTTTTCTCATCTACAAAATTAGGAGAATATTTGATTTAGATGGCAACTAAGACCTAACTAGATATTTGCACATCTGACTAATAATATTGTCGGGACTATTATGATTGCTAGAAATAACACATAATTAGTATTTTCCATTAGTTTAGTTTTACACACCATAAAACCTTTGTCAATTGGCATTATATTCCCCTGAGATCTTAGGAGGGTCGTTTTAGACAGAACGGATTGATTGCCGGTCAATTTATTGGGTAAACATAATTTGTAAAATATTCGTCTTAATTACACACCATAAAATCTTTGTCCGTTGCGATTATATTCTCCTAGGTTCTCTTGGGGGCCACTTCGGACAAAGAGGGTTACTTGACAATCAATTTGTTGGGTAACCATATTTTGTAAAGGTCATAATTTTAAACAAGTTCGTTATAGATTCACTCATGAGTTTTTTTTATAAAGAGAGATAGATGGTTTGAAAGAGAAACTTAATCGTATTTATCATGTCTACATTTTTGTTAACTCAATTTGATCGTTAATTCTATAATTAATATATACAAATCTATCAATCACGCTCCGCACACCCCATTATAATAACAAATTTCAGCACTGGCAATAGAAAGTAGAACCACTTTTTTTTTGAAAATTTCTTTGGCCACCTCCCTATGGGGGTCACCCCCAGCGAAAATTCCAAAATACCCCTGCTTCGGAAGTTCATTTCCGAAAGCGTCTTTTTTTGAAAAAATTGACTTATTTCGGAAGTTCATTTCCGAAAACATTATTTCGGAAGTTCACTTCCGAAATACTGCGATTTCTGCAGATTTATCAAAACACTCCCCCTCCCCCAATCATTTACCCTAAATCAAAACAAAAAGTGGCAAAGGCGAAAATTTGTGCAAACAGAATTCCAAAGCTGCATCAAGGCTCCAATCACACTGCTAAACAACATTCAAAAGCCCTCAATCCTAACACTTTGTAAGTTTTGAAATTTTTAGATCTAGTTTTGTGATGCATGTTATTTAGGGTTTTAATTGCATAAATGATATATGGTTAGGTTGTTAGTAGTATTTAGGTTGTTTAGAAGCATTTTGATTTGGTTTGAAGTTTGGTTTAGGGGTCTGTCATAGAAGTTGCAGAAAACTCCATCGCAGGGGTGTTTCTGAAGTTCATTTCCGAAAACACCTCCATCCTAGTTTTCGGAAATGAACTTCCGAAATGTATCAGAAGTTCAAATTTTTTTGTTTTTTATTTTGTCTATGCATATTAAAAGTTTTCAATTGTTTACAGGAACATGTCAGGCAACCAACCAGCACGCAGGACTGCGTCTTCTAAAGAGGGCGCTAAGGGAAGAAAGGGTTCTTCAAAGAAGGAGGTGAAAGAGGTGAAGGAGGTGAAGGAGGTGAAGGAGGTGAAGGAGAAGAAGAAGCTTTTGACTGGTTCTGCTTCTCGTTCCCTGGGGGTCCATGGCTCGGACGTGCAGGCTCAGCCTTCAGGCGTGATCAACGCTGATGGTTCTGATACTGAGTGGGATGAGGATTGGTATAATTATCTTCATTCGGAGGAGTTCGCTCGTCGGGAAGAATAACATGTTTTTATTTTGTTTGATGTGTATTTTGTAACCCTCGTCGGGCAGAATAACATGTTTTTGTTTTGTTTGACGTGTTTTGTTTTGTTTTGTTCTGATTTCGGATTGTATCGCACAGTGTTTTTGTATTGGATTTATCATGTTAGTTTTTGGAAGTGGTAACCGGGGTCGGAACATATGACGGAGGAGGTGGATGTTCGGAGGAAGAAGAACCGGAGGTACGTCCACCGCGAGACAAAGGAGCCAATCAATGTAAGCTATAGTTTATCATTATCATCTGGGGACGTCATTTCTAAAAAATCAAGATTAAAAATAATAAGATTTTTTTCCCAATTTTTTGTAATGACGTCCCTTGATGATAATGATAAACTATAGCTTACCTTGATTGGCTCCTTTGTCTCGCGGTGGACGTACCTTCGGTTCTTCTTCCTCCGGACATCCACCTCCTCCGTCATATGTTCCGGCCCCGGTTACACCTCCTCCGTCATTTGTTACTTACAGTAGTACGTATTTTTATTAAAAGAATAAAAAAACCTTTTGAAATTTGGAAGCCTTTTTTTCTCCCCACCACTCTCTCATCCCCACATACCCGTGTTCAACAATATGTAACTTTAATTTTATGTAATATTATCGTTGTAATCTTCATCCGATTAAATAAAGCGAATTGTTGTTGTTTTTCATTTTATTCTGTCCAGACATATTTTCGGAAGTTCATTTCCGAATTCTCCAAGGGGGGTGCGTTCGGAGATGAACTTCCGAAACACCACATTTTCTGAAAAGTAACTTTATTTCGGAGATGCATCTCCGAAATCAATATTTTATATTAAAAAAAACACGTTTTCGGAGATACATTTCCGAAAACACCTTTTTTAAGAAAAAAAGTACAGTTTCGGAAATGAACTTCCGAAACAAGGGGTAGTGTGGTAAATTCACCAGGGGTGGGCAAGAAGGTTAGGAGGTGGGTGAAGAAATTTTCTTTTTTTTTATTACGAAGTTAATACAATTTTGATATTAAAATATACTTAAATAGGCAAGCACTATAAATTAATCATAGTTAATTAATAATCTCCTTTACCTTGTTTTGAGTTGTTTCTAAATGAATAAATAAATGAATAAAATGTAATGTTAGTCGAATGGCACGAATGTGAGTACTAGTACATGTTAAATGGTTGAGTTAAAATTCGTGGAGCCGAGACAAATTATATGACCATTCTACTTGTTTAGCACAGTCCCACTAATTTGAAACCATAGCTTGTTTCACTATTCGTCATCTATGATGTGTTTTTTGTTCTTATGTAAGTCATATATGATGTGTGTTATGGGTATTTGCGGAGAATTTTATATGATAAAAATGTTATCGCCTATAAATAACTTTGTATGCAAGGAAAACACGTTTATAAAGAACGAGGCACGAGTCAAATCTAGATGCAAAGTTTATATATATATATATATATATATATATATATATATATATATATATATATATATATATATATATATATATATATATATATATGCACTGAAAGTGTAAAATAGCTTTACACTGTTAACTAATAACGACCATAAATCAGGACGAATCAGACTGAAAATTTAAAAAAACTTATATGACATATATATTAGATTTTTTCTTTACCCACCTCCCTATGGGGTCACCCCAGCGAAAACCCTATTTTACCCCGCTTCCGAAATGCATTTCCGAAATATTTTTTTTTTTAAATTTTTCCAGACTTCGGAAGTGTATTTCCGAAAAAATCCCAAAAATTGGGATTTTGACTAATTCGGAGATGCATCTCCGAAACAACAAAAAAAAATCTAAAAAAATCCAAAAATTAATTTTAGGATATTAATTAATTCAATTATCATAAATTAATTTTAGACTATTAATTAATTCAATTATCATAAATTTGATATAATTTATGAGTAATGAATAATAATAATTATATATTTTGATATAATTTATGAGTTATGAATAATAATTATTATATATTTTTATTTTGATTCATATTTTAAAATTTAAAATAATTTTAATTAAAATATTAAAATAATTTCACTTACAAAATGAGTTATAATTTTTTATTTATATATTTATAATAATTATTATATATCTATATATTTAAAAAATAATTAAAAAAAATGAGTGTTTTAATTTATATATTTATATATTTATATAATAATTATAATAATTATTATATATTTATAAAAATTATTATATATTTATATAATAATTATTATATATTAATTATAAATATATTTATACATTTATATAATAATTATAAAAATTAAAACAATGAGTGTTTTAATTTATAATATATATTATATATTATATTTAATTTTAAATAATTCAAAATTTACTTATGAAATTAAGATGTTTTTGATTTATATAAGTTAGTAAAATAATTTTTAACTTTAAAATTGTTTAGGAAATTTTATACCTATTAATTGTATTGATTCACCTTGATTTTATTCCTATTAATTGTATTGATTCACCTTGATTTTAATTTTTTTTAAAAATAGGTGTTTTCGGAAATGCATTTCCGAAAACCCAAAAAAGGGGTGTTTTCGGAAATGCATCTCCGAAAACACCTTTTTTTCGTATTTTCGGAAGTGCATTTCCGAAATAAGACAAATTTTGAAAAAAAAATAAGCGTTTCGGAAATGCATTTCCGAAGTGAGGGTATTTTGGATTTTTCACCAGAGGTGACCAAGAAAAGAGGGAGGTGGGGACAGAAATTTCCTATATATTAATAAAGAAATACTCATTAAAAAATTTAATAGTCTTTTTTATATTTGTAAAAATAAATTTGTCTCAAACTATTAATTGTCGATTTTAAATGTTCCCGTATGTCATAACTCATAAGGATGTTGTAGTTTGACTGAATTTGATCTAACTCAGTATCTAAATTATTACTCAATGGTTCTTAATTTAGGTAGAGTGTTCAACACTAAATCAAACCATTCAGTATCAACAAGTTGAATTGAGTCGGATTTGCAGGTCATAGACAAAAAAAAAATTCTAAATTCTAAATAAAAATTAATTCAATTAAGGATTAAAGATGTCCTATTTTTTTTTTTACACTACAAAAAAATATTGGCAGATTATTTTAGTAGATTACGACGGTTAAAACAGCCACAGTTTATAGTCTACGACGGTAGTAGTACCGTTGCAGAAACGTGTCCCGAACCCGTTTCACAACAATTGCCAAAACCATCGCGCTAGTTTACGACAGGTTGGAACTGACGTAAATTAGAGATAGCGACTGTTAACAACCGTTTTCGTTGTTATTCGCGACGGTTTAAAACTGTCGTGAATGTGATATCCCAACTATTGAAACTGTCGTAAATATGTCTGAATTTTGTTTTCTTTGTTTGCGATGGTTGAAACTATCATAATATGATTTATAAATTTTAGATACAATTTATTTGGTAACGGTTTAAAGCGCTACTAATTATTTCATTTTAAAATTTAACAACAGTTTAAACTATTATTAAATTTTATCTTTTGTATTATATTTTTTATTTAAATATAGTATATTTTTCTTTAATTTTTTTCTATTATAATATTTTTATTTATAGTATTATTTTTTATTTTATTTTCTATCACTGTTTAACATAATAAAATTTATTCCAAGAAAAAACACTTAATATCAAATAAGCATAAAAAAAAGTGAGTTCCATAATGATGTCATTTAGTACAAAAAATCGAAAAACATACCAAATCCTAATCTTATAATAATAAGTATCATTATGTCAGGTAAACGTCTACCATCAGCAGATGATTTTAAGTCTCCGTTGTTTCTGCAATTAAATTTTGAATCATGAAATGAAAATTTCCCCCCCCCCCTAAATGAAAATTCAATACGGTTTGGATGACACTAGGAGTGAAACAAAAAAGCAATTTTGTGTTGAAAATTTACTTAAAAATAAAGGGGGTGGTTTGTCATCAATCCTAAAAAAATATTTCAAAAGAATTAACTTGTATTTACATTAATGTTATATGCATCTTCATACCCGTCAAACTTTTTACAAGAAACTGCATATATATTTCTCCTCTGCTGTATGTTCGTCAATCTCTCGATTCCTACAAATAAGAACAAATATTAATTATCTGTGCTATCAGGCATACAATCAAGAATATATAAATTTTCACTTATAAATCACGAATTGAATACTTTTTCACTTATAAACAAATAATATAACCAAATATGCTGCTGAAAAATACGAGCAATATAATGAAAAATCAAAAGGTAATATTCATCCAACAGAACTATGGTTTTAAGGATTTGATATTGTATTTCAATTCAAATATTAATTGTTACAAACATAGTATCCTATTGTTTAAGTTTTTTTATTATTATACTATGATATTGATTTAAAACAGAATCAAATACAAATTAGAGATAAAGAAGCATTATAACTTTTAACTTACTTTCCAAGGTTTCTTTGTTTAATATCTTTATACCTCTATACCTCTATTGTAAGTGATGCCAACTTAATTGCGTGAGTCCTAACATGGATTGTATAAACAATTAGAGTTGATTTCAAGAGCCTGATTCACCCATATCAGTTGCAAGAGATAATCACATGTGCCAACCAGCTTTTCAAGTGCTTGTGCATAAGCAATTTCTATAATAAGAGAAAAAAATAAACTCAAATTGTTCTAAAAGCTGTCACTACAAATTATTAACCAACTTAAAAGAAGTTGTAACCTAAATAGATGTAAATTTTGAACATTTTAAAATGATAGTTTTCTGAAGAACATCAATATATTGAGAAATATAATTAAAATGAAAAGATTTGTGGAAAAAATATACACTCTTCAGCTACTAAGTGTGGATATTATAATTGTAACTAAACTCAATTAAGGAGTAGGCATTTCTGTGGCTATATATTCTTATAAATGTTAAGTAGAGGCTTTGTTTCTTCAAATATATGTACTATATAGAACCTGCTATAGCTTTACTCTAATGAGAATACTACATATATTTATACCACAATGATTAATATTATACTTCATATTCACTACATGCCATGTAAACAATTACTGTCCCCTTGTGTAGTCTATGACAGCTCAAGATTAAAATCATTTATCATCACAAGATAAAACAACAATTTCATCCTTAAGGAACTCCTACATATTCTTAAAATCTTCCTAGAGGTACATGGAGATATAACATTACAGAAATTCATGACATAACCTAACAAGCTGCAAGTAAATAACAACCACCTAAAACCATAAACAGAAAACATGAATAGGATATGAAAAGCCACACCAAAAGTCATGTTTACCCAAAACCACTACATTAGATAAAATCCTAGCGACAACAATTTCATCCCCAAAGAAAATACAGGGTAAAAAACTTAACAAAATTATAGTATGGATTTAGGTGGAAATAGAAGAAAACATCTCAAAATAGTACTCCCTCCGTCCCCCAAATTATAAGAGAAAATCACTTTTTAGATTCATTGAATAATTAATGTATCTGGTCTATATATAGACCAGATACATTAATTATTCAATGAATCTAAAAAGTGATTTTCTCTTATAATTTGGGACAGAGGGAGTAATAAATAATAAGTAAATGATCGTACCATGTCGAGAGCGAAAGTTTGATTCAATGAACACCGTACCGGGAGCTACGTTTCAACAAAAGGGACATAGGTTCTGAAAGCGGGTATCGAGCGAGAGATTGTGAGCGACTAAGCAATATATAATGAAAATACGATCCGTTGGATTCTTTGCACTCCATGTGTTGAGAAACATCTCAAAATTTATATCGTCATCCATTCCTCAACTATATTGTTCCAAATTTTTACCAGCATTGGTAGTAAAACTTGCTTGATAGGGGAAAATCAAGTTAACTATATTAAGCTCCTAACTGAACAAACAACCAACAATATGATGTTATAGCCCATGTGTGATTCCTCGCCAAAACTCATATGTAGGCAATGAAAAGTTGTGTAATATATAACCAATGAACCTTACTTCTCTAAGAAAACAAAATGAATAAGAAACACATTCCTCATCCCCAAATTTTCTCCAAAACATCTTCTGTCTGTTTGATAACTTCAAATTTCCAATTCCCGTAAGGGTATAAACAACAATCATACAAAATACCTGTACCAAAACAGAATTAAAAAAAAAAAAAAAAGGAAAGTTCAATTTTCTAACCAATTGTGACAACTAAGCTTTCTTAATCTTCATCAATTAGTATATTTGAAACAGAAAGTTCCATTTTTTATAAGAAAAAAAATCAACAAAGCAACGAAAGCACGTAATCGGCATAACATTTAGAAAAACAGATTTGATCAATTGGTATATTGTGAAATGAAGAAAAGCAGCTTACGGTGGCGGTTGCGGCAGCGAGATCGCGATGGATATAATGGATTTGAAGAAACCCTAGTCGATCAATCGAGAGAGTTATAGTGACGATCTTCAGCCTTTTCGTTTAATAAGGTGAATGGATCGAGAACTAGGGAAACCGTGGAAATCGAAACGATTTGGTCGTGAATTCAAAGGGATTTGAGGCAGCCGGTTGAAAATGAACCTCACATTCACCTTCTATGTTGAAATCATATTTCATCGTTGCCGTCCGCGCTGAAATAGACTTCACTACCACCGTTACTGCTGAAATCCGAACTCAAGCGTGTGTGACAAAGTTTGGAGAAGTAAGGGTTTAGATATCGTTTGAAGAAGGGGAGAAGGTTTGTAGAACAGCGTGAGCTTAAGGGACTGGGATATGTGGTTCAAAATTTTGTAGTTATTAATTTAATCTTATAAATTTTATATATTTTTATTGTAATAAAATTATAAATATTTATATAATAAATTTTCTTATGGGGTGAAATCACAGATTTCAAATATATTATGAATTTTCTATATAATATATTTTTTTAAAGGGCTAAATTCTTTATTACAAATTTTCTTTATAATATAGGGTGACGATGTTAGGTTCACCATCGTAGCCTTCGATTACTGTTTTATAATTATGGGCGACGGTAGGTTCACTGTCGTGAAGTTTGATAATTTTTAAGTAAGTGGATGTGACAGTTGGTTCACCGTCGTGACCTTTGATGAATTTCTCATGGTGTTATTTAGTTTGGTGGGCGACGGTTAATGTATCATCGTAACATATAATTTAGGGCGGTTTTTAAACCGTCGTGAATTAATTTCTAGGGCGGTAGTTGTATAACTGTCGTGATATTTAATAATTTTTTAAAATGTAAGGACGGTAGGTGTATACCGTCATGACATGTGTCTCTATATTAGAGTTACGACACTTATCAAGTAACTGTCGCAATTTTTGTGTCTTAAAACCTTAATTTTCTTGTAGTGATATGAAAAAGGGGTTAATATTGAAACTAACATCTGTAGATAGATAATAACATATATAACTAACTTAGAGTTAGTTATTCTATAATAGTTAGTTAGTTACAACTTGTATTTGATGTATAAGTAACTCTTCTCCATTTTAACATTTTGAGATTGATGAATGACAATTTTTCCTTTCACTCTTATGCATGCTTCATACTCTATCTTCTTCCTCAAATCATAGCTAAGTTTCATTGTTGTATATCATGATTTGTTTGAGCTTGCATTCTCACATGGTATCATCGACATGTGGCTATCGTTTCTTTCTTCCGTTGTGATTGAAACTCGTTAATTTCCTTCCTTGAAACATTTTTTTCTTTTCTACATCGTTTCTTGATTTTTTTCTTCTTTCTGATTTCTTCAATTTCCTTCATGGCTTCTCCAACTGGCAGCAACAATGGCGGATCTGGTTCAATCACCAATCAAAAGAGCTATCAAACTGATCTCTCAATCCCTATTTCATGCATCCCAACGAGAATCCATCTTTGGTCCTTGTTACACCTCTTCTTTCAAGCAACAATTATCATTCTTGGTCAAGATTCATGATTATGGCACTAAGATCCAAGAATAAGCTTCATTTCATCAATGGATCATTTCCACACCCATCACATCTTGATCAAAACTCAGTTGCTTGCGACAGATGCAACACCATGATCATATCATGGATCAACCACTTAGTTGAAGCAGAAATTGCTCAAAGCATTTTGTGGATGGACAATGCTACTGACATGTGGAATGAGTTCAGATCTTCAAGAATAAATGTGCACGTTGAAACAAGGTGATGCATCTATTTCCTTTTATTACACTAAACTGGAGATTCTATGGCAGGAATTGGATAATTTTATACCAATTCCTGAATGTTCTTGTGTTTCTACTTGTCTTGCAATTACAAAGATTCGTTCATATAGAGAGAGTGATCAAATGATTAGAATTTTGAAAGGACTGAATGATCAATATTCAACAATTAGATCTCAAATCATGTTAATGGATCCTTTACCCAATCTCTGCAAGGTATATTATCTGCTTGTTCAACAAGAAAGACAAGCCATTATACCTATTGATGAGGCAAAATTGTTGGTTGTCCCAAATTTCCATCAAAATCAACAGTTTCAGTTCAAATCTAATACCAACTCTCGTGGTAGAGGTAACATTATAGGAGGCAGGTCCTTTGGTGGCAGAGGAAGAGGTAATCGTGTTTGCACTCATTGTGTAATGACCAACCACACTATTGATTCTTGCTTCAAAAAGCATGGATACCCCTGATCGGTCACCATTTCTACTTAATTTCGTCATAAATTCGGCATAAGATCGTCATACTTGGTAACACTTTGTGGTTGTTTTCAAGATTTTTTCGTTGATTCCTTTAATATTAGTTAATTGATTGCATTATGTTTTTGTGCCCTTTATCATGTCTTTTTAGATGCTTTTGATCTCTCTACTCGGTGGTTGTAGGTTAATTCTGGATCAGATGGAAATTGCACAAGTGTTGGTGTAAAAGAAGCTGAAAATCTTGACAGGCGTGTAGTATTTTGATCATAACTGGAGCTTCGTAACTCGGAATGACGCGGTTCCGGTGGAAAAATTTCGCTAACGAAAAGGGCTACAACTTTGATGTTGAAGTCAAAGCCAAAAGAGGCAGGGTCGGACACGGTCAGACCGTGTCAAGTGACACGGCCGTGTCCGACCTGCTGAAGAATTCTCCCCAAAAGTGGCAGAAGCTGACACGGTCAGCCCGTGTCAAGTGACACGGCCGTGTCAGCCTGTGCGGACAGAATTTCTGATTTTCTATGTTTTTACAATTTTAAAGTTCCGGGGGCAATTTGGGTATTCTGGCTGAGATCTGAAAACCTAGAGGGATTAAAAGAGGATTGAGAGACAAGGAGAAGACACTTTTAATCGTACGAAAGAATTCCAGAAGAGAGCAAGATAGCGTTATCAAGGTTGTGGAAGACGAAGAGATTCAACGGTGGAAACCATTGAAGATCAGAGTTCTCCTAATCTTTTGTAAATGTCTAAACTTTCTGATTTTGGTTTCTTGAATATTATGAGAGGCTAAACCCCCAATGCCAGGGGGTGTCCCTGATTTGCATTGTAATGACTCTGAATATCGTTGTTCTTTAATCAAGCTTTCATATTTTGCAATTTAATTGTTTAATGTTTTTATTGCTTTCTTTGTCGGCAAATCAAGATTGATCCACGGTTAACAATCTGTAGGACTACGGTTGTTAAGGTTTTTAAACAATTAAATCTTATTGTTATCACCTAGGCCTAGGGATACCGTAAGGTTATTTGAAAAATTCTTGATTATTTACATCTTTGGTTCACAAACCTTTGTTTCTAAGGACTTAGGCATTAGGATTGCAAACCAAAAGGTTTTCACTAAGGACTTAGGAAAACACCCTTAAGAACAAATAGTTGCATCATATGAACTTGTTAAAGAGATCTTATTACAGAGTCATTAGAAGGCTGATCATACACCTACCTTGGCATTACTCTAAATTTATACACAAAAGCTATTTTACTTTCAGCTTATTTATTTGAATTTTATTATTCCAATATAAAAACCCCATATGCTCTTTTGTTTAATTGACTGTTTACAATAATTTATCTTTCCTACGCAATCCTCGTGATCGATACTTGGGGTAAAACCCATTATTACTACATCGGTGAAAATAGTACACTTGTTATTTTTCCGATCAAGTTTTTGGCGCCGTTGCCGGGGATTGCCAAAATATAAGTTATTATTCAGTCAATTAAAATTTTATTGCTCTGCAATTAAAATTTTATTTCTTTTGCAAAAATTTGATTTTTATTTACTTATTTATTTTTATTGTTTACTCCCAACTAATAACTGTCTAATCTTGTATGCGAGGTAAATCCTCAGCTGAACTTCTTTTTGACGCAGAACCCGAAAGATTATTGTGAGCACGACTCCGAGAAGTTAAGCGGAAAAGACTGGCATCGAAAGAAGAATCACCTGTAGTTTCAGAATCAGAAGACGAAGAAGTAATATCTATTTAGTCCGAGCAGTCAGATTCTGAGCCTGAAACTATGGCAGCTGATCCACCTCCTCCAGAGAGACTTTTGGGTGATTATGGAAGGGCCAATGCACCGCTTGGAAGAATGACCATAGTAAATCAACCGGTTAACGTGGCACACTTCCAACTACATCCTTCTACTATCCGTCAGCTAGAGAGCAGACCCTTTGCTGGAAGAATCAATGAAGATGCAAATAAGCATTTACAGAGATTCCTCACCATAACAACATCATTAAAAATAGAAGGCCATTCTGAAGAAGCCAAGAGACTTGTGATGTTCCCATTTACTTTATCCGAAGATGCAGAAGAATGGTTTTACTCACTTCCAGCTGGAAGCATCACAACATGGCAACAGATGGAAACCGCCTTCTTGAATGAGTATTTCCCTGCTTCAGTCTTCATTCGAAAAAGATATGATATCGTGAATTTTAAGCAAAAAGAAGGGGAATCGCTGGGAGATGCATATAAAAGGTTCAAGAGGTGTTTGGTTGCTTGTCCTACTCATAACATGGACCCAACCGAACAAATGCAGACTTTTGTTAATGGTCTCCGACTTAAGACTAAACAGCTTATCGATACTGCCGCCGGTGGCTCAACAAATTTTTCAACAGCCACTGGTATCAAGAGAATCATAGAAGCTATTGTCGCTAATGAGCACATTGAGTTATATGACCGTGCAATGAGCCAACCGGAAGGAAAAATTGATTTAAAGCTTGCAGATCAGGTTGTTAAAATGGAAGATCAGATTGCGGCTGAGGTAGAAAGAAGACTAAAGAAGATGAATATTGGAGAACAGAAAGTAGCACAGGTTGAGCCAACACATCAGTTATGTGTGAAATATGTGGTGGACCGCATTTTGCTATGCATTGTGTGGCAACGCAGGAACAGGTTGAACAGATTCATATGTTGAGGCAGAATAATCCATACGCCAACACATATAATCCAGGATGGAAAAATCATCCTAATTTCGCATGGAAAGACCAACAAGGAAATATTCAAAAGCAGGGACCCAACCAATATCAATCTCAAGCTCAGCCACATCAATACATACCTCCACAACAACCACCATACCCGCAACAATTCCAACACCATCCACAACAGTTCCAAACTCAAGGTCAACAACAATTTCAACAACAGGTACCGAAGAAAGAAGATTGGGAGATCACTATTGAAAAAATGGCAGCTCAAAACTCTCAATTCCAGGAAGAAACTAGGAGCAATCTAAGGAACACCAGCGCTTCAATCAAGAATCTGGAAATTCAAATGAGTCAGATAGCACAACATCTCACTCTACAGGCACAAGGTACCCTTCCGAGCTCAATTGTGAAAAATCCTAAAAACGAGGAGAAGATTAATGCTGTTACTACAAGGAGTAAGAAAGTGGCAGAACCGGAAAAAGAAAAGGAGGAAATAGATGATCCCTTGGTGATTGAGGTAGATTTGGAGATAAGAGAGAATGTGAAAGAGCCCGAAATTGTGATACCACCGGTTAAGCAACTTGAAGAGAAAAATAAGAAAGATGCTAAACCGGCAATCAAGCTTCCTTTTCCTTCTAGAGTGACAAAGAAGAATTCAACAGAAAAGGATTTTGAGAAGTTTGCAGCCTTGTTTAAAAAATTAGAGGTTAATCTACCTTTCTTTGAAGCACTTGAGCAAATGCCTTTGTACAAAAAGTTTATGAAGGAGGTTATCGGTAAAAAGAGGCCAATGGGGGGAGAACCAGAAATTGCAACAGAAAAGTGTAGTATAGTCTCTCCAGCAAGGAAGATCCCCATCAAGAAGAAAGACCCTGGAGCGGCGGCGATACCATGCACTATCAAGAATAGAATGTTTAAAAAGGTACTCATTGATTCGGGTTCTAGTGTGAGTTTAATGCCACTATCTATCTTTAAAAAGCTTGAATTGGGAAAGATAAGTGAAAGTGAGACAAAGTTGAAGTTCGCTGATCACACCATCAAGAAATCATATGGGATAGCTGAAGACGTACTAGTGGAGATTGGCAAGTTTGTATTCCCTGTTGACTTCCACATCATGGACATTCCTGAAGATGAAGAAACTCCTATCCTTCTTGGGAGACCATTTTTGTTGACAAGTCGTTGCAACTTTGACATTGAGAAAGGGACTCTGACGGTGAAAGCCTTTAATAAAGAATTAACCTTAAAGATGCTAGAAGTCAAGAAGCAAAGTGAAGGTGTACATTGTGAATACAAGATTACACTCAAAGATGTTTTTGATTTATGGCAAACTCAAATAAGCATTCAAACAACAAGACGGAAGCAGAAAACTCAAAGAAAAGCAAGCATTGATCACTCATGACAGTACAGGTTGATCTATTATACTTATAGGTCGACTCAACACAAGCAGATCAAGAAGAATGCAGAAAACCAGCAGTTAGGTCGACCTACTGTCAACCCAGGTCGACCTAAAATGGAGAAAAATCCACATACTTCTGCTAGGTCGACTCACACATCATCTAGGTCGACCTAAATTGATGAAATTTGCATACCAGTCTGCTAGGTCGACCTACACAACGACTAGGTCGACCTAATCTGAGAAAATGTCCCCAGAATGCATTTGAAGAGGATTCTGGTCGACCTACTCCTTAAACAGGTCGACCTAACTGGGAGCAAAATTCTGCAAGCTCTGCTAGGTCGACCTAAGCACTACAAGAGGTCGACCTAACTGATCAAGAGTGCCAAAAATTTTGTTTCTCTCATCTCCAACTGTTAAGCTATCATATATATTATCAAAGGTTCATTATTCAAAGTAACACCAACGACTGAAAGATACACAAACGCTTCTCATCTTCGTTCTTCATCATCTCCAACACAATTACACATAATCATTCTTGCGTTGCGGGTTAGTGATGAGTTCGATAACGTCCATGGAACGGAATTGAAGATTCCTAGTGGGTGAAGGTTTGTGGGGTTTGTTGGTGAATAAAATCTGCGGGTTTTGTCCTCCACGACGGGTGGTTCTTGGGGGTTTTTATCAAGAGGCGTTCATTGAGGATTCGGCTGAGTGTAACGATTGAGGAACGGGGAGTTCAAGGAATCAAGACACTGCAGAAGGGAATCAAAGTGAAGCTCTTGGATAACCTTGATCTTGCTCAAGATTAAGGGGGAAGAAGATTCAAAGGATTGACATAATTGGTTTATCGTTTATCGATTTGTTATCTTCTTTGTATATACTACTTTCAACATTAATGAAAGATTACCCAATTTCAATTTGGAATTGGGGGCAGACGTAGTCGTAGCGAGGACGATCGACGAACTGCCTAAACAAATATCGTGTTCTTGTCGCTTTTACTTTTTCATTTACATTCTGTTCATATTTGGTTATAATAGCAAATTGATCAACGATTCGAGTGTTAAGATTGTGAATTAAGAACCTATATAAACATCACAATCCATCACATATTGAATCACCATCAATTTGATCATTATCACCAAGTGTTTGTATATTTGTTTCTATCACTCTTACTGCATTGCAAACATTGTCCATCATACAAAAAGTTAATCTGATTTTCAATAAGAGTAACGCTTTGATTCTGCAACATATACTCTTATCACTTATCTCAAGTCTTCGACTGGTTTTAAACACATATACAATCGTTTCGATAGTGGTTCGGAATAGACGCGAGTCGATTCAGAATCACTTCCGCTGAAAAGTCGTTTAACTCCGCAAAACTGTGAACGATCTATTCACCCCCCCTCTAGATCCTAAGGCCAGCGTCTAACAAGTGGCATCAAGAGCTCTGGTTTATTCCGTGCTACGTGAAACACTTATTGGAAAGATGGCTTTCGGACCTAAAGGGGCTCACAATAGAGCTCCAGTTTTCAACGGTGAAAACTATGGCTATTGGAAGGATTGTATGTGTGTCCACATCAATGCAATTGATAGGAACATCTGGACAGCTATTGTCAATGGTCCCTTTCAGATCACCATGACAAATGCAGCTGGTGCAGTTGTTCCAAAACCAGAAAATACTTGGGATGCTGAAGATGAAAAGAGATATGCATATGATTGGAAAGCGAGAAACATTCTAATCTCAGCTCTAGGAGTTGATGAATACTATCGCGTTTCCCATTGTAGATCAGCTAAAGCTATGTGGGACACATTGCAAGTTGCCCACGAGGGAACGGATGATGTCAAACTAGCTAGGATCAATACGTTAACTCAAGAGTTCGAACTCTTCCACATGGAAGATGGTGAATCCATCGAAAACATGCAGAAGAGATTCGTTCATCTGAAAAATCGGTTAAATTCTCTTGATAGACCTGTTTCCAATGCAGTTGCTACTAACAAAATCTTAAGATGTTTGAACAGGGAATGGCAACCCAAAGTTACAGCAATAAAGGAAGCAAATGATCTAAACACTTTAGACATCACAACTCTATTTGGTAAACTAGAGGAACATGAACAACACCTTAAATGCCTTGACATGCATGAGAAAAGGACAAAGAAAGAAAAGAACATGGAGAAAGAGGTAGAGAAGAAGTCAATAGCTCTAAAAGCTTCGAGCTCCAAGACCTCAAAACGAGAGCCAAAGGATAGTGACACAAGTGATGACGAAGACTCTGATGATGAGGAAATGGGACTGTTTGTGCGAAGATACAACAAATATCTAAAGAAAAATGGAGCAAAACATTCTGACAAAGGCTTGATCAACTATAGAAAGAAATCAAACATGTTCAAACAAGATGACGACAACAAGGGAAAAATCAAAGGTCTTTGCTTCAATTGTGGGAAAGCCGGTCATTACAAACCGGATTGTCCATACCTTAAGAAAGAAAAGGAGAAGAACCAAAGCAAAGGTCATAACAAATCTAAAAGAGCCTACATAGCATGGGAAAGTGATTCATCTAGTGAAAGCTCATCAAGCGATGAAGAAGAATCAGCAAACCTATGTTTCATGGCTCATCAATACAAGAAAAAGAAAGCTGTAAGTCATCTTAAACCTGAACTCGTAGATAAGGTATCTCATTCTCAACTAAAACTTGCTTTTGAAGAATTACATAGAGATGCAATTAAAGCTTTCAAACTTTTGGCCTCAAATAAGAAAATATTTTCATATCTTGAATCAAAAGTTGAGAAAACCGAAAAGGATATGGAAGCTTTAAAACAATCTATGCTAGACATTCAAAAGGATAAAGTTGAAATAGATCCTACATCATGGTTTGGTTGTGAGACATGTCACATTTGGCAAAAAGAAGTAAGAGATCTAAAAGCCAAGTTAGACAAGGCTCTACAACCAAAAGTGACTTTTGCGGTTGATCCAAACAAGTTCAAAAGATCGTATACTCCTTTATATAGTAAATACACTTTTGTACCAAAAGTATCAACTAGCAAAACTCCATATTCTCATCATATTACCTGTCATTATTGTTGCAAAAAGGGACATACCATTGAAAAATGCAAATTTAGGAGAATTTTAGTTCCTAAAGGAGTATTTCAATGGTTGCCTAAGTGCAACAAATTGTGTACTCACTACCAAGGACCCAATGAAAATTGGGGACCTCCCTCTTTAAATTAATCTTACAGGAAAAGTGTCTTGACATTGCCGAAAGGTTGTGGTTCCTTGATAGCGGATGTTCAAGACACATGACTGGAGACCTATCTCTTTTCGTTGAGTTTCAAGCAAAGAAAAAGGGGTATGTCACCTATGGAGACAACAATCGGGGAGCCATACTTGGTAAAGTAAGTGTAGGTAACCCTTCTACCACTACTATAACTGATGTGCTGCTAGTAGAAGGTCTTAAACATAATCTTTTAAGTATAAGTCAATTGTGTGACAAAGAATTTAAAGTAATGTTTACAAATTCTGGCTGCACAATAGAACATACTAAGAAAAGAGACATTATGTTTAAGGGCTTAAGAGTAAACAACATCTACATGCTAAACTTGGATGAGGTATCTAAGTCTAGTACGAAGTGTCTAGTTGCTCTGGGCGATGACTCATGGCTTTGGCATAGACGTCTCGCCCACATAAATTTTGACTTACTTAATAAAGTTGTCTCAAAAGATTTAGTAATCGGCTTACCTAAAATGAAGTTTTCAAAAGATCATCTATGTGATGCTTGTCAAAAGGGAAAGCAAACAAAAATCTCTTTTAAATCAAAGAACGTGGTTTCAACATCACGCCCTCTTGAACTACTTCACATGGATCTCTTTGGCCCTTCAAGGACTAAAAGCATAGGTGGAAACACCTATGGTCTTGTCATTGTCGATGATTACTTGAGATTTTGTTGGACAATCTTTCTACCTAGTAAGGATCAAACTTTTCCAGCTTTCACACAATTTGCAAGATTATGTCAAAACAAAATGAACAACAAAATAGTTGCAATTCGAAGTGATCACGGTGGAGAGTTTGAAAACATTCTTTTTGAAAAATACTGTGATAAACATGGAATTGAGCATAACTTTTCAGCTCCTAGAACACCTCAACAAAACGGAGTAGTTGAACGTAAAAATCGGGTTCTAGAGGAGCTGGCAAGAACAATGCTGAATGAGGGTAATCTACCAAAGTATTTCTGGGCTGACGCGATTAGTACAGCATGTTATGTTTTGAATAGGATAATAATACGTCCTATACTGAACAAAACTCCCTATGAATTACTAAAAGGTAGAAAACCAAATGTATCTCATCTCCATGTATTCGGTTGCAAGTGTTTTGTTTTGAACAATGGTAAGGATAATCTTGGCAAATTCGATGCTAAAGCTGATGAGGGCATATTCCTTGGCTACTCACAATCTAGCAAAGCATATCGGATATATAATAAGAGATTACTTATAGTAGAAGAGTCAGTACACGTTTCTTTTGATGAATCTTATGCAAAATATGTCGAGAAAGGTCTTTCATTTAATGGTGCAGGTCCATCCACTGAAGACATTGTCAAGGATAAGGAAGATGAGAATGAAAGTATTGTAAAGAAAGATGCTGAGAGAGAGAGAAAGATGAGTCTCACAATGAAAATGAAAAAGAAAGCATCTCAAACAATGAAGAACTTCCCAAGGCCTGGACAAATGTGAAAGACCATCCAATTGACAATATAATAGGAGACATCTCAAGGGGCGTTACAACACGCTCAAAGATAAGTAACTTCTGTCATCATTTTGCTTTTGTTTCACAAGTTGAGCGAAAAACGCTAAGGATGCATTACTTGATGAGCATTGGCTAATGGCCATGCAAGAAGAATTAAACCAATTTAAACGGAATGATGTTTGGGACTTAGTCCCTCATCCGGGAGATCATCAAGTAATAGGCACTAGATGGGTTTTTCGTAACAAACTTGATGAAAACGGCGTTATTACTAGAAACAAAGCTAGATTAGTTGCCCAAGGTTATAATCAAGAGGAATGTATTGATTATGAAGAGACATACGCTCCTGTAGCACGTCTCGAAGCTATTCGTCTCTTACTTGCTTATGCTTGTTCTAAAGACTTCAAACTATTCCAAATGGATGTTAAAAGTGCCTTTCTAAATGGCTATATAAATGAAGAAGTCTATGTTGCTCAGCCACCCGGCTTTGAGAATTACATGTATCCAACTCATGTCTATAAGCTGAAACGTGCTCTATACGGTCTTAAACAAGCCCCTCGGGCTTGGTACGAACGTTTGAGCAAATTTCTCCTTAGTCAAGGGTACTCTAGGGGTAAAGTTGACACTACTCTCTTTATTAAAAGAAAAGATAAAGATATTCTCTTAGTCCAAATTTATGTAGATGACATTATATTTGGGTCGACTAATGCAAAACTTGTCAAAGATTTTTCTAAGCTTATGCAGAGTGAATTTGAGATGAGTCTCATGGGTGAGCTAAACTTCTTCCTTGGCCTACAAATCAAGCAACTCAGTCATGGAACGTTTGTGAATCAAACTAAATATTGTACGGAGCTGCTCAAAAGATTTGGAATGAGTGAAGCAAAAGAAATTGACACACCTATGGCAACAAATACTAATCTAGACAAAGATGAGAAAGGTAAAGAGGTTGACGTGAAACTATACCGAGGTATGATAGGTTCACTATTGTATCTTACTGCCTCAAGACCAGACATCATGTTTAGTGTGTGTATGTGTGCAAGATATCAATCTTGTCCAAAAGAATCTCACTTGAAAGCTGTCAAAAGAATTCTGCGATACTTACGTGGAACTACTACATATGGCCTATGGTATCCAAAGGGAAATGAGTGTCATTTGGTAGGATTCTCTGATTCAGATTTTGCTGGCTGCAAATCCGATAGAAAAAGCACCAGTGGAACGTGTCATCTATTCTCAAATTCATTGATAAGTTGGCATAGCAAGAAACAAGTATCGGTTGCATTATCTACTGCTGAGGCAAAATATGTAGCTGCTGGAAGCTGCTGTGCACAAATATTATGGCTCAAGCAACAACTTCTTGACTTTGGTATTAAGCTTGATCGCATACCTATCATGTGCGATAACACAAGTGCCATAAACTTGAGTAAAAATCCTGTCTTACACTCACGTACCAAGCATATTGAAATAAGACATCACTTTCTACGAGATCATGTAGAGAAAGGAGACGTTACATTTGAACATGTAGAAAGCAAGAAGCAACTAGCTGACATCTTCACCAAACCTCTAGCAACAGAGCAATACTTCAACATTCGTAGGGAATTAGGGATACTCGATATCTCTAATTTGGGCTAATTACGTTTGTTCTCTCTTAATATTATTCCTTTACTTTATATATATATATATATATATGTTCTCTTTTGCTAACATTTTTCTTAGCGTAAAGGTAGTTCATCATCTAGCCAGGCGTCATTCCACATTGGTTAAAGGCTGCCATTAAAGTTGAGAAAGCGGTAACGTTATTGTTGTTCACTTCCAAAAATATTATTGATACTATAATATGCTATCAATTAACATGCTTATAGTGACTTCATACATATATCGCTCTTGCTCATTTGACTCTCATGCTATAACTGGCTACCTTTTTATGAATGCTAGCATTTTATCTATGTTTCTCTCGTTACTCTTCTATTTTCGTTGTATCTCTTTTTGATGTTGACAAAGGGGGAGATAGATGCTGAGTGTACGGGGGAGCTTTGTTGAGAGATTGCCTTGTTGAGAGATAGATGCTGGATGTACGGGGGAGCTTTGTTGAGTCTTTATCACTTACCACCAAAGCTTCGACTAATGGTTTGCCATCATCAAAAAGGGGGAGCATGTGAATACAAGATTACACTCAAAGATGTTTTTGATTTATGGCAAACTCAAATAAGCATTCAAACAACAAGACGGAAGCAGAAAACTCAAAGAAAAGCAAGCATTGATCACTCATGACAGTACAGGTTGATCTATTATACTTATAGGTCGACTCAACACAAGCAGATCAAGAAGAATGCAGAAAACCAGCAGTTAGGTCGACCTACTGTCAACCCAGGTCGACCTAAAATGGAGAAAAATCCACATACTTCTGCTAGGTCGACTCACACATCATCTAGGTCGACCTAAATTGATGAAATTTGCATACCAGTCTGCTAGGTCGACCTACACAACGACTAGGTCGACCTAATCTGAGAAAATGTCCCCAGAATGCATTTGAAGAGGATTCTGGTCGACCTACTCCTTAAACAGGTCGACCTAACTGGGAGCAAAATTCTGCAAGCTCTGCTAGGTCGACCTAAGCACTACAAGAGGTCGACCTAACTGATCAAGAATGCCAAAAATTTTGTTTCTCTCATCTCCAACTGTTAAGCTATCATATATATTATCAAAGGTTCATTATTCAAAGTAACACCAACGACTGAAAGATACACAAACGCTTCTCATCTTCGTTCTTCATCATCTCCAACACAATTACACATAATCATTCTTGCGTTGCGGGTTAGTGATGAGTTCGATAACGTCCATGGAACGGAATTGAAGATTCCTAGTGGGTGAAGGTTTGTGGGGTTTGTTGGTGAATAAAATCTGCGGGTTTTGTCCTCCACGACGGGTGGTTCTTGGGGGTTTTTATCAAGAGGCGTTCATTGAGGATTCGGCTGAGTGTAACGATTGAGGAACGGGGAGTTCAAGGAATCAAGACACTGCAGAAGGGAATCAAAGTGAAGCTCTTGGATAACCTTGATCTTGCTCAAGATTAAGGGGGAAGAAGATTCAAAGGATTGACATAATTGGTTTATCGTTTATCGCTTTGTTATCTTCTTTGTATATACTACTTTCAACATTAATGAAAGATTACCCAATTTCAATTTGGAATTGGGGGCAGACGTAGTCGTAGCGAGGACGATCGACGAACTGCCTAAACAAATATCGTGTTCTTGTCGCTTTTACTTTTTCATTTACATTCTGTTCATATTTGGTTATAATAGCAAATTGATCAACGATTCGAGTGTTAAGATTGTGAATTAAGAACCTATATAAACATCACAATCCATCACATATTGAATCACCATCAATTTGATCATTATCACCAAGTGTTTGTATATTTGTTTCTATCACTCTTACTGCATTGCAAACATTGTCCATCATACAAAAAGTTAATCTGATTTTCAATAAGAGTAACGCTTTGATTCTGCAACATATACTCTTATCACTTATCTCAAGTCTTCGACTGGTTTTAAACACATATACAATCGTTTCGATAGTGGTTCGGAATAGACGCGAGTCGATTCAGAATCACTTCCGCTGAAAAGTCGTTTAACTCCGCAAAACTGTGAACGATCTATTCACCCCCCC
Organism: Vicia villosa; assembly: GCF_029867415.1. Classification (NCBI taxonomy): domain Eukaryota; kingdom Viridiplantae; phylum Streptophyta; class Magnoliopsida; order Fabales; family Fabaceae; genus Vicia; species Vicia villosa. The sequence goes on along the minus strand of NC_081183.1, from coordinate 114,736,676 downwards.
CTCTAGATCCTAAGGCCAGCGTCTAACATACATGATCAAGCTTCTGTTGGTATGATCAAAAGTGAGGGAGAATACAAAAGCCCTAAACATCTCCAAGAAAAAGTTTCAAGCATAGCTTCTCAAGTGGAACTAGCTCATGTTTCTATCAAAAGTCCTAAGGTCGCTATAGAAGTTAAGAAGAAAAAGAAAGAAGCAAATCAAAGTGAGAAGATGAAAGTGGATAGTAAATTGAAGAGAAAAGCAACCAGGTTTGGAGAAGTGACAAGCAACCAGATTTGGAGGAGGAAGTACCCTCCTTAATAAAGGGTAATGGACCGTCGAGCCATGCGACGTTAAACGAAGCGCTTCGTGGGAGGCAACCCACGGTTTTAATAATGCGGTTTACTTTTTGTTTTGTTTTTCAGAAAATAAAGAAAAGTGGGTCTCTCTGGTGAAAGCTAGGAAGCGGAAGCTGGAGTCGCAGTACCCTCTGTGAGTTCACCCTTGCTATCTCGAATTGAAACATTGAGGTCAATGTTTCGTTCAAGTGTGGGGGGGTTTTATTGCGTTCTGTTTTTTTTATTTTTTGAGTAGTTGTTTTTCCTAGTATTTCTATGCTATTATGTTTACCAAGTGTTACAGATTGATGAGATTTACCGGATGGTTGATGGAATGGTAGTAAAAGGATGAAAGATCCAACCCAAACTTGCATCCCAGGCATCGCTGGAAGTTGATTCAACCAAAAATAATTGTTGGACGCAACTTGATGACACCGGACCGAGATTGAAAGTTGGTACACACGAACCGAAAAAGGAGCAACATCACACGATAAGTACTATGGATCCTGTAAGCTATGCCCAACATGGTGAGAACACAAAAAAGCCAAAAATATATCATCATAAGAGAGTAGTCAGGTATGACTTTATCACTTTGAATTTGCATACATTCTGCTCATATAACACTACATGATCACACACACTGAGGCACATTGTTTCTGTTTCCCTCTGAGCCTTTCTAGCCTTCCCATGGTTAATTTTATCCATTGTAAACCCATTTGAGCCTGTATCCCTTGTTTGTGTTAACCACATATATTAACTCACGGCCAAAAAGAAAAAAAACTAATTTCTTACCCTGCTCGGCATAAGTGTTGTAATGTTGTGTTATATCAGTGCAAAAATTGTATGTTTGGGGTAGTACACCTAAAGAATGGCGAGTGCGAAAAAATGAATGAAAAAAAAAGAGAAAAGAAAAATGTTGAGACATCAAAGTTCCTTAAGAAAAGGACGAATTCGAAGAAGCACTCGCCTAAAGAAAAAGACTCATTGATTTATCACACACTCAAAGCAAAAAAAAAAAGAAAAGAAAAGGAATAGAAATAAGGGTGTGGTTAAATCCTATGATGCTATAAGAAGCACGAAAACAAGAAAAACAACATGAATGCTGAGCCTATAACCCTTGTGTATCCTTTTCCTTGTTTATCTCACCGCACCTAAGCCCCGCTACATCCCAAAGACCTCAAAAAGTGTGTGTAGAGTGTTTGTGTATGAAAGTAGAGTTTACTCAAATTTAAAAGTTGGTATTGCATATCATGACTTGTGAGTGAAGTTCATTTTAACCCCGAGAGAATTGGTGAGAAATGTGAAAAAGCTTGCAGGTGAAGGAGTACTTTGACGTGGAAGTGAAGCGGAAAACCCGGTTCGCGAAACTGAAAAAATTTATCGGAAAGGTATAATTGAGTTGCGAAAAGCATTGGTTGTAATGTGGTAGCATGAAGGGTGACCTTTGTTTTGTTCTCTCATGCATCACTTGAGGACAAGCAATGAGATAAGTTTGGGGTTGTGATCGGTCACCATTTCTACTTAATTTCGTCATAAATTCGGCATAAGATCGTCATACTTGGTAACACTTTGTGGTTGTTTTCAAGAATTTTTCGTTGATTCCTTTAATATTAGTTAATTGATTGCATTATGTTTTTGTGCCCTTTATCATGTCTTTTTAGATGCTTTTGATCTCTCTACTCGGTGGTTGTAGGTTAATTCTGGATCAGATGGAAATTGCACAAGTGTTGGTGTAAAAGAAACTGAAAATCTTGATAGGCGTGTAGTATTTTGATCGTAACTGGAGCTTCGTAACTCGGAATGACGCGGTTCCGGTGGCAAAATTCCGCTAACGAAAAGGGCTACAACTTTGATGTTAAAGTCAAAACCAAAAGAGGCAGGGTCGGACACGGTCAGACCGTGTCAAGTGACACGGCCGTGTCCGACCTGCTGAAGAATTCTCCCCAAAAGTGGCAGAAGCTGACACGGTCAGCCCGTGTCAAGTGACACGGCCGTGTCAGCCTGTGCGGACAGAATTTCTGATTTTCTATGTTTTTACAATTTTAAAGTTCCGGGGGCAATTTGGGTATTCTGGCTGAGATCTGAAAACCTAGAGGGATTAAAAGAGGATTGATAGACAAGGAGAAGACACTTTTAATCGTACGAAAGAATTCCAGAAGAGAGCAAGATAGCGTTATCAAGGTTGTGGAAGACGAAGAGATTCAACGGTGGAAACCATTGAAGATCAGAGTTCTCCTAATCTTTTGTAAATGTCTAAACTTTCTGATTTTGGTTTCTTGAATATTATGAGAGGCTAAACCCCCCAATGCCAGGGGGGTGTCCCTGATTTGCATTGTAATGACTCTGAATATCGTTGTTCTTTAATCAAGCTTTCATATTTTGCAATTTAATTGTTTAATGTTTTTATTGCTTTCTTTGTCGGCAAAACAAGATTGATCCACGATTAACAATCTGTAGGACTACGGTTGTTAAGGTTTTTAAACAATTAAATCTTATTGTTATCACCTAGGCCTAGGGATACTGTAAGGTTATTTGAAAAATTCTTGATTATTTACATCTTTGGTTCACAAACCTTTGTTTCTAAGGACTTAGGCATTAGGATTGCAAACCAAAAGGTTTTCACTAAGGACTTAGGAAAACACCCTTAAGAACAAATAGTTTCATCATATGAACTTGTTAAAGAGATCTTATTACAGAGTCATTAGAAGGCTGATCATACACCTACCTTGGCATTACTCTAAATTTATACACAAAAGCTATTTTACTTTCAGCTTATTTATTTGAATTTTATTATTCCAATATAAAAACCCCATATGCTCTTTTGTTTAATTGACTGTTTACAATAATTTATCTTTCCTACGCAATCCTCGTGATCGATACTTGGGGTAAAACCCATTATTACTACATCGGTGAAAATAGTACACTTGCTATTTTTCCGATCAACCCCCCACATTGGAAGCAGGATGCTATAGTTAATTAATGTGCAAGCAGATCTGAGGAACAATCAGGTAACTTATCTGAAGTTACTGCCCAAGATTCTACTGTTCTGGCTTTTACTCCTGAGCAACACAAAGCTTTGTTAGCTTTACTCCGAGGTTCATCACAATTACACTCTTATAGCATCAATCACCTCACCTCCCACTCTGATCTCAATTCAGGTATTATCTGTATTTTTCCCAATTCACTTCCACCTAAAACCTTCATATTAGACACTGGTGCCACTGACCATGTGTGTTTCCCACAAGAATATTTTCAATGCTTTAAGAGAATTAAACCTCTCACTGTCAAATTACCAAATGGTAGCCTTGTCACTGCTAATTTTTTAGGCACTATACAGTTCAATGCTTGTTTTTACCCGACTGATGTTTTATATTTGCCTCATTTTACCTTTAACCTCATATCAGTTCACAAACTAACCAAAACTCTTCATTGTCGCCTCATTTTCGATGATATTGATTGCATTATATTGGATTCATCCTCCAAGAAGATGATTTGCACAACTGAATTGCATGATGGACTGTACCTATTAACATCTCCTCAAGTTTTTTTTGCCTAACAATCCATCCGTTCACCATATCAATTATGTACTTACTCATTCTATATATAAAATTTCTAGTTGTAGCCTATGGCACTCTAGACTTGGTCATGCTTCAAATGTCAAGATGCTTGAACTCAATAAAGTGTTTCCTTTTATCAAATATGTCAACCATAATGCTCCTTGTGATGTATGCTTTTATGGAAAACAAAAGAAATTGCCTTTTCCCACAAGTTCTCATACATCTCATTCATTTTTTGATTTGTTTCATGTGGATATATGGGATCCTTTGGCCTTACCATTATTAATGGGATTCAAGTATTTTTTAACAATTGTAGATGACAAAAGCATATTTACTTGGATTTTTCTCATGAGATTGAAATTTGAAACATCATCCTACATCAAATCATTTGTGACAATGGTGAAAACTCAGTTTAATTGCCACATTAAATGTTTCAGATCTGATAATGGTAATGATTCAATATCACCGAATTTTACAAACAATGA